>NC_079168.1:17139089-17219089 GCF_947568905.1 Ostrea edulis
CAAATGGCAATGAAGCTTTCTACAATGTTTCAAGTCTATCGAAAAAGCCATTTCGGAGGAGAAATGTTCACAAGCTATTTTACACCCTATACCCCTCATAGATCCACTACAGCATTTAGGAATATAATTGGATCATCACGTACCGACAATATGCACATCTACAAATGACAATGAAGTATTTTACAAAGTTTCAGGTCTATCCGATAAGCCATACAGGAGAACAAGCGTTCACAAGATTCTGTGACGGACAGGCAGACGGATGGATGGACAGACAGAAAGTACGAAAACAATGTCCCTTCCCCCTCTGGAAGAGGGAAAACATAATTTTCCTTTTCTGCATATTTAAGCTAAATTCAGCAGCAGTATAAAACAGGATATGTTCTTAAAATACTAATGTCTCCAAACGTACCCACACTGATGAAAGACTTTACTTAATATATGCTATATTAGTAATATTACCAATATTTTAGGCCCGCGTTAGAGTCAGAACCCTGGGGTTGCGAAATTCAGAATTTTGGTACATCCCTTTATGCTTTTCTTAAATATGCATTTAATGTTTATAAAGTATGATAAAGCCAGTTCATCATTACGACCATTTTGGCCTACGCTGGTACAAAAACCCATACCAGCACCTAGAATCATAAACTTGACAATTTGGTAAAGGGTTGCCTGCTCCATGTAGTATCAATAGTATCAATGTTTTACACATAAACACTATAAATATACGAAGTTTGACACTGCCTTGGAGTCAGATCCACGATTCCGGAGATAATGAAATTTGCAATGTTGGTAGAGGCCTTGCTGTTCTACATGATAATGTATTTAGTTTTTCTTATAGATGTGTAGTTGTAGAGAAGAAAATTTTCTAAATTGGGCAACGTTTTGGCAGTTTTTGTCCCTCCCCTAAAGTCTCCGGGGTGTAGGAGTCCTGAAAAGTACAATTCAAGTCCCCCTTGCCACAAAGATGTTTCATACAAAAGAAAAGAATGGGAAGGTTATCAAGAAGTTAAAAATATTCACGAAGGTTATCAAGAAGTTAAAAATATTCACGAAGGTTATCAAGAAGTTAAAAATATTCACGAAGGACGACGCATGACGACGGACGCAGACCAATGGCAATAGGTCACATGAGTGACTCAGGTAACCAAAACATGTTGATCTACGATAAAAATGTACCATATTACTGTTTTCATTACAAAGACAATAAATCATGATATACATATTACATGTACATATGTATAGGCAGGAAAATATCAAAGTTCCTCCAAATTTATCCTCTATCCGGTAAAAACACTTGAACTACAACAGTTTGTATCATTTTTATCGTAGCCAGGAACACACTTTAAAAAAAAAATAAATGATGG
This sequence comes from Ostrea edulis, assembly GCF_947568905.1. Classification (NCBI taxonomy): domain Eukaryota; kingdom Metazoa; phylum Mollusca; class Bivalvia; order Ostreida; family Ostreidae; genus Ostrea; species Ostrea edulis. Next base: position 17,140,454 of record NC_079168.1, read on the forward strand.
AGTAAATAGACAACAAATAGAACTTCCGAACTACAACCTCTTCCAAAGACAGGTACACACTGGTTGAAGTAATTTTCAGTCGCACTGTAATGTCTAGTTTCCGTCCTCCTATTACTTCCTGTTCCGGTTGTGTGGGACTCCGTCCAATGTACATAAGCCAGGCCTTTGAATGTCAACCTTATTTCTGAAACAGTATCACAGGTAGGGATTTAGTAACATCAAAATAAAGTACACGAACCTTTTCCAAAAACTGGTACAACTTGGTGGAAGTAGTTCTCTGTGGCACTATAATGTCTGGTTGTGGTACGTCTATTCTTTCCACTTCCAGTACTATGTTGCTCCGTCCAATGCACATAAGCCAGTCCTTTAAACGTCAATCTTATTTCTGAAACAATAAGGGTTGATCTGAAATTTTGATAACGATACTATTTGTCTATGACATTAATATGCCTTACAGGGTGACCGTGTTCAAGGGCGAAGCAAAAAAAAGTTGGCATTAGTATCTAGATCCATAACAGGACAAAAATATCCCGAAATATTAGCACCTAACTTGTGAGGACAGAGCTCAATCAAAGTATTCTAACTTTAGATAGTTAAGATCCGCCTATTCATTGAACGCGGGGAAACGCTATGCAACTGATGTAAACAGTGTATTGTGACGTCATATTCAGCGTCGATGCTTAGCAAATACACAAACATAAGATACATTGTACAATCGCATTAATCGTGGAGTGATTATATATGAATAAGAAAATGAAATCTACATACTTTTGCGGATTTTATGTAACATCTCAGAACGACGTGAACTTGGGTACATGAGATTCAAAATGGAGAAATACATGTCCACGCGCTAGTATTCGAATCGACGCCATTGGGACCAAAATTTTCAAGTTCCATAGATATGGTTTAATTTTTTATCAGTTTTCTATTTTTTTTTTCCTTTTAAACATGTAGATACGTGTTACCTATAGGGAGAACTCTGCTCTCACGGCCCGAAGAGGGCCGTGAGAGGACTTCGCCCTCTATAACCTGATGTCCTCGCATATAGACCCATTGGGAACCTGTGAAAGTTTTAAAATAATTCATTTTTGACAGAATAATTCCTGTAGTCTTGAAGATGGGTTGGAGTGTTTCATTTACTTATGTCCAGGAAGCTATTGTTTTCTAACACTGCAGTGCAATTACTTTTATCATTTTTGAGTGTTATTGGGATAGGACATGAAGTTGGTCACGTGATCAAATAATATAACGCCCAAAGGGTAATATGTCGTACGGTGTGACCGTTTTTTAGGGCGAAGCAAAAGTATTGGCATCTATATCCATAACAGGAACAAAAAAAAAACATATCCCGAAGTTAGCACTGACTTCAATAGATCTGATCCGCCTATTCATTGAACGCGGGAAACATAACACATTTGATGTAGACAGTGTACTTTGACGTCATCTCCAGCGTCGGTGTTTAACAAATTCACAAAGATAGGAGACATGGTACAATCGCGTTAATCGAGAAGTGATTATATATGATTAAGAAAATGAGATTTACATGCTTTTACGGATTTTATGTAACATATCAGAACGACGTGAACTCGAGTACATGTCCACGCGCTAATATTCGAATCGACGCCATTGGGACCAAAATTTTCAAGTTCCATAGGTATGGTTTAATTTTTCATTAATTTTCTATATTTTCCTTTTAAACATGTATATACGTGTTACCTATAGGGAGAACTCCGGTCTCACGGCCCTTCGGGCCGTGAGAGGGCTTCGCCCTCTTTAGTAGTATTAATAACACTCATCAATACGAAAGCCCAGAAGGTTCATTCGAGATTCGAAATTCAAAATGCGAGATTCGAAATTCAAAATCCAAATTAACCAATCAAAATGTAGGTCATAATAGATTAAAGGTTAGAGGGTACATGCATATTTAAACTTAAATTATGACAGAAAGCTTATTCTTCTAATATGATTACCAAACAACGAAACCATTCTTTTAAAACTATAAATGTTATGATACATGCTTAGAATGCAGACAGGCCCCTAGAAAGCGGGAAGGGAGGGGGCAGAAACTTGTTCCAGCTCCCACATACTTAACTCTGTATTGTATGTGATAACCAGGTCAAATAATGACGAATACACATCATGATATACCTTAAATTGGAATCGGATATGAAGCTTATCAACCGATGATACCCCTCCAACAATTGATTCTAGTTTGATTTTTTTTCAGTAGTACTAATCAATGGGTTAAGTACTAGTATACTCGACACTTTTATTATGTTTTCATGTGGGGGTTTTTCTTTTAATTTCGTTACGTTTTATTTTCATTTTAATCCATTTTATTTTATTTATCTATTTTCATTAGGAAATCTACAAGGAACGTAGCCCTGGACGTTAACCGAGGCTGTGGGTGTATGGGTCAAGAAAATTCTACTTATCTATACATGTACATATAAACAAGGGGGGGGGGATTGGAACCATGAATAAATATATTTCCCTCCGATCTATGTTGTCTCTTTCTACATTTTTTGGAGGTTCCAGTAAGCTCAACTACATGTGTCAATACAACAGAATACTAATCTATCCACGTTTTAAAAATTATCTTATCCCAATGATTCATGAATATCATACCACAGGGAGGTGTTGCTATAACGCGGAACGGGAACGGTCCAGAATTTAAGAATTAGAATGATTGATGTAGCTAAGATAACACCAAAAAAATCCGAAGAAAATACTTTATTATGATTAAAATAAAAATTTTGGAAATTTGTTTACAACCAGTAAAACAATTTTTATCTTAAAATTCTGCATCATGAATTTATTAAGCGAACTTAAACGTCTGTATAAGAATTTACAAAGCGTTTTACAAGAATTCTAAAATATCGGCATTGACGGATATCTACAAAGCGTTTTATAAGAATTCTAAAATGTCGGCATTGACGGATACCCCACCCCCCGGTGGCAAAACGTCATCAACGCTCATTTATATGTAGATTTACACATAATACAGTGTATGTGTGTACTTATAACAGGGAGTGTGGTATGTATAAAACAACGACAATTCATGATCTTATAAGTCAGCCAGTTAAACATCTTGTGTTTGATATATTATTTTTGAACTAACAGAGACTTTGTGACCGCAGCACTCCAATCCTAAATAGGGAGGACCTCTAGCAGTTTATTTCTAATAATGAGATGACCTTCACATTTTGATTCCATTCAAGCATACAATGTCTGTTAGTCTTTTAGCTATTTCATATCTGTTAATTTCTCATACTATGGATCGTAAACTTTACCGGCTTAGTTTTCATTGGTTCTGTTTCAATCTTTCTTTCCCGCTGTATCTCTTCGGGTTCAACATTTATCATTAATCAACAGGATGTCAGTAAATGTACGAACTTTCACATAACCTCATCCCAAATGACACAAACCTTTTATACACACCGGACTCGTTCGCTTTAAAATTTGATGTGATACATAAATACATACATGTATTATACCAGGTGTAGAGCTAAATTACAAATAAAAGCAAGTTCAATTTAAGAAGGCTATGTTTGAGGAGAAATTATTGATAAAATTATTTTATCTTTTACAATGCTGTTTTCGGGGGGGGGGGGGGGGGGGGTATTCATTGGATGTAAAATTTGTCTTTTTCAGTATGATTACTTTTTAAGTATATATTAATTCATTTATATTTTCCATGGTAATCATTTCAAATTACATATGCATTAGTATGAAGTATATGTAATGGTGGATTCTGTGGATTACTTCCCCTTCTCTCTGTAATTTCTGCTTCTTTTGGTCATAATAAGCCTTTTATCTTGCAAAATGCTGACCTTCTCATAACATTATAGCATATATATAAACGGGAAGTAATCCACAGAATATTTTCCGTTCCGCATTTCATCAACACCCCACAGGCACTGGTAATTTTTGTCTGTAATGTAATGATATAAAGGATCTATACTATACCTCCTAATTTGTATTAGGGGTGATATAGTGTAGAACCCTACAATTATTATTACAGACAAATTTACCGCTTCCTACGATTATACATACATGAACATAGAATATATTGTACATCGATATATGGGATAAGCTTTTTTTTTTTTAACGTGGCTCTCTTGCGTTACTAGTTAAAAAATTGATCTAACCACTGAACTGCTCAGGACAATATGCAAAGTCTTGTAATATTACTACAATATAAAATTTAAACCCATTTCAGAAATCATACAAGAACTCTGAATATCGAATGTGACAGGGTGATATTTTTCTAAAGTAAATATATTATTTCATTATTTAGATTATGAAGATTAGTACATGACAAAAGTTGTCTTTACTTTTAATTTATTTTATGTACAACTTAATAGTATATGCAAATATCTCTAAAGTTATTTATAGATTATGAGATCATAATGGTCAGTAATAGCACCATGTAAATATTTATAGAATATAGAACTCTCCAATTTCATTGGTTGTCTAAGTTCCCTCTCTTTACTATTGTTCACATTTTGAATTGTCTTCTAAGAATATAGAAGTGTTTTCTAGAAGATTTTCCAGAAGATTTTCCTAGTACAATTTGACTGTAAGTAAATATGACTTTCTTTTGAGTTTTTATGATCATATATAATTCAAAGTACATGTGCTTACTTTGAATTAATACATTTGCTGAATAGTTAGATTTTATGCATTTTCTATGATGGTAATTGAGTACGAGTGATCATATGCATTTCTACATTATCTTTAAGTTATCAATTACAACTAAAGAGTAAAATGTATATCAGTATGAATGTATATTATAACTATAAATCATGATTGAATCAAATGTAGTAGTTTAAATATGTTATGTGTGAATGTCAGAGTGTTCGAGTAGTATTCAGCTATTTTTACTTTTTATGATTTCCTTGTGTGAATAAGTAATGTAACATTAGTTTCACACAAGTATTTGATATTTCATTATTTCTATATAGATTTATTACCAGCATATAGAATATTCTGGACCTGACCAGAAATTTGGCTCTGTGTCACACATAGGTATGACATTGCATTTTTTTGTATATTCTTTGCATTATGATAAGTTCTGAATATTCTTATCAAGTTGATTATATAGTCTATGATTAATTAAGTTCAATAGTCGAGTAAGATAAATCTATTTATTATTTATACCATATAGTAATCAATAGTCAAATATATCCTTATAAGCACTATTAAGGGGAATAACTCTTGGTTGTAAACTGTGCTGAGCAAATGAGTTTTCTTTGTTGATATTTTTATACTATATGTTTTAATTCATGATATATATTATATGTGATATTCTTGTTATATATTTCAGAGTTAATTAGAAAAGAATACAAACTCTGATAGAACCCTACCATTGGTGTTGAGTTGTTTATATACCTATACAATCCACACTATTACACGAAGATATGAAAAGTAATCTTCTAAAGACTGTTAGAGAATATGTCAGAAATTTCGCGTATGTCCTTAAGCACACGGTTATATGTGGATGGCGTCCAAGGTTCACAGCTGTCTTCTCGTCAAAATAAATTGCTGATGAGAAATTAAGATTAATAGTCCACTTGGGATTACTTGACCCATTCATCTTGAATTAAACTTTAATATTTCAATCCTAATCTATATCTCACAGTTTTAATGAATTGATCAATATAGTGCACATTGTATTCAAGAGTATCACACACAACAAAGGGTAAGTGCAAAATGGGAGTTTCGCATACCCAACTCAATTAGCATATGTATACAGAGACCCCAGTTCAGATGCTAATCAGTCCGAATATAACAATTCTCCATAACAAACAAAGAATACCAACTCTGGTCATTTATTTTGCAAATAGGTAACATTCAGGAGACCAGATATACAATTCTTTAGTAATGTTGTGATAGTTTAGTTTCTGCCTGACCCTATTTCTTATCATTTATAGAATACATGTAGAATATATTTAATCTGTCAAATCCGGGGAAAAAAGAATGAGGGTGGTGGTAATAAACTCATACTTGCCATGTCACTCAAGTGTTATTGAAATGAGATTTTGCAAAGTAAAGGATAAAAGAAGTTTAAAAGTCCTAAAAAGTACACGTACATGTAGTCTTAGCAAGTTACGATTCTCTGTTAATCTGGTTGGCATTCCTCGACTGTCAAGGCTTTAGGGATTAAAAAAAAGCAGACAGTATAAACATTTGAATCAATGGCAGCCGCTAAAACCTCTAGACGATATAAACACACGAATCAATGGTAACTGCTAAAACTCTTCTGTGTTTCCACCGTGCAGTGTATCGGGTGCCCCTAAATTCATTAAAGCTCTATGCGCCGTATTTTCGATGTTGGAACAATATTTTGTCAGTATGATAAACTATGAAAAAAGAAAGCTGACAACTGCGACAATTTTATATTGGTATCAACGGATCACTGGTCTATTCAATGCAAGGGGAAAACGGTGATTCTCTAATTTGCATATTCATGGGTATCCAAGTTCTCCAATGAAAAAACAATAAACCAAATGACATAAAATTCTACTAAGCATGCCAGTATATTCACATATACTCGATCTACATTAGTACCAAAGTTCATTCCGTAATTCCGTATACTTGTACTTCCCAAAACAATACAATTGCATGTCTGCTGTTACACATGTACATATATAGCATTTTTTAAAAATACCTATATCTAGTTTACGAAGATGATCTCAAATAAAAATAAAAAAAACCAATTGTATCATTTTAAAATACTTTGTCAAATTTCATGTATCATGTTTTATAACACCATGTTCCTAATCCTTGTCACTTCTCCTTTTGATTCAATGTGATAAATGAAAGTTTGCGACAAATTTTGTAAATGAAATTGAATTATTCAAATTTCTGAGTGAAAATATATAGACACTGTCCAAGTGTAAAACATTAGAATTTCACACTAAATTCGAACACATTAATCCAGAGTCTACCGTTACGAGTAGTCAGGATTAGACGTCGAATTTAGACGCATATCTAGTCCTGCATAAAATCACACCCTTAGTGAAACAAGCTCTTAATTCGTCAGTAAAAACTTGTCATTGTGCATTACAAATGGTACATATATGTATTTGTGTTTCTGGTAACAACAACTGAAACCGTACAATGCTTAGTATCACTGTTTACCTCTCATTTTCATCTCTGCATCCAGTTCCACAACAAGCCTCCCATTTACGATTTGTCCTGCAAAGAACACTCCCTGAGGGTTTTCAAGCTCAATGTAGAAGGCTCTTAATTTTCCCATTGTAGACTTTCCTGAAAAAAAATAGACGTTCTTCTGATTTATATGACATTGTATAAGGTTTGCCGATTAGGCTTTGGTTTGTCTTTTGTTTGTATGTTTTATTTTCGCTTTTTGTTTAGGCATAAAAAATGGTAGCTTCTACAACCGTCCCTTGGGCCTGTTTTCTAGGGACTTTAATTTCAAAAATGCAAAACTTCCGGAAGAAACATCATACCTGCATGTACACTGAATGTACTTATGAAATAAATGTCCGGGTTTCGGGGTCATGATCGGGGTCATGAGTGTGATGATGTTTGTTTTTGGAATTGATGAACCCTAACACGAGTAAAGAAACCAGTTTTTCTTACAAACTACCAAATGACTGAATATAACGTGGATCTAACTTACCCTTAAAACTACTTTCATTTTTAGTTTACTTATTTATCTTGATGAAGCTTCCTTTCTTTCTTTTAGGCAATTCTACCAAAAGCTCAAACTCATGACTCAAAATCATGAATCATTGATTCAGCTTCAATTCATCAATTCAAACTACTTAATACAAATAAGAGTCTTTGCATTTATAAGAAAATAGGACATTATCCTAAAAAGCTGGAAGGGGAGGGACTGACCCCCAGCCTCACCCGGCTGCTACGTGCTTGATAAAAATATTCAACACTTGCGTTCTCGATGCGTGCTTCGCTCAGGGAATGAACGATAACTACATGTATATCGTTACTGATAAGTATTCTATCGTCTGCGCTCTGGAATGTATTGTAAACAAACCAATCATTCATGATGGGTAGAAAATTGGCTGAAATCCCAGTTGATGTGAAAAAATAGTAGGACAGAAACGTCTGTTATTGAGACTACATGTATATTACAAATAACTGATTCAATCACCAGATAGATGTGTTTCAAAAGCACTCTACCCCTAGTGACAACAAAGAAACGATCCGAAGTCAAAACCATTTGAAAGCAGAAAAATAGTCCTGTCACAAGGAATGAACGTATAAATTATAAGAGTCATATCACTCACCAATCAGAAGTTATGAGCTAGATTAAAGTTTTGGTTAAAGTTTTTAATGTTGGGTAAAACTCAAAGGTCATGGTCACAAGGTCAAAACTTTGGCACCAAAAAAAAAAATAATATATTTACATCATTAATGTTCGAAACAAAATATGTATTCATATAAATTGTTATGTACATAGCTACATTCTATGAAGAAAAAAATGTGTATTTCTTGAGGTAATGATTATTGAACAGGATTACTGAATTACTCTCTAACGTACGTAGGGATTACCTCCCTTTAAAAAACATTGGATTTGTGTTAATGCATACCATTTTAAAAGTTTTAATGACATGATTTTAAGCTACAATTTACATTTCTATAAAGATCCACAAATAGACACCGTTTGTTGATTCTAGGACTCATATCTACATGCGCCCAAAAAGGGTTATGACATGTATGGCCATATCATCTTAATTATAGGTCACAGTGACCTTGATTTAGGGCGCGACACACCTTCTTAAGATGAATTAATTGACCAAGTTTGATAATTCTAGACCAAATAATAGTCCAGTTAGGAGTCGGACAGGATTTTGCCATATTTGGTCATATCGTCTTAATCAAAGGTTACAATGACCTTACTTTAAAGTGTGACCACCCTCTTCTCAAGATGTGTCAAATGAAAAAGTTTGATGATTCAAGGTCTCATAGTATTTGAGTTACGAGCCGGACACGAAGTGAGACAGGTGGACAAACGGACGGACACGATCGCCATATCATAACATGTCCCGTCTAAAGACGGGCGTATAGAAAACTAAATGCATGTAGAGCAGGAAGGCCTCTACCAAATTTTTATTTTCATGATCCCCAGGGTGGGGGTCCTGACTACAGTACGGGGCCGAACATGATGTATAGTTTTTATGCATAAAACATTTCAAATAGCATCTTCTTTAGTGTTATTGATAATAAATTGAAACTACATGAATATTTAAAAAGAGCAGGCAACACTTTACGAAGATTGTGAATTTGATGATCCCAGGATATGGGTTTTGGTGTCAGAGTGGGGCCAAAATGATCAGTGATTAAATGTGTTAACAACTGAACATTTAAAACTTCTTCTCGATAACTTTCATTACAGTTCTTTTCAAATTTGATATGAAGCATCTTTGTAACAAAGGGGACATCAAATGTAAATTTCAGGACTCCTGCATCCCTAGGGGTGGGGCAAAATTTGAAAAACTGCCAAAAATTTACCATTTTCAAAAATCTTTTTCTTTACATTAACCGCATATCTTTAATCACTTTTGGGGGCATATTTAAAAGTTTTAAGAATACACCTTGTTTTATACTCTTCCTGAATATTACAATTTAGCTTAGATATTCAGAACAGGACATTTGTTTCCCTAGATTTCATAGCCCTTGGGAATAGTGATACTTTTCACTAATACTCAGGTAACCGATAAGGCCTGTTGGCCTCTTGTTAATTGTAGAGTACATGCATCTCATGTGTGTCTCCAAGATAGGTAAATGAATTCTTTACTGTATGCTCGATGTTTCTGAAATCCAAAACGGACACTGAAAGTGATGGTTTCTATGACAAAATGACGACGACAGACGAGGCCATGCTTCATACCTAATGTCAAAATATAAGAAATATTGCGAAACTGGTCGTAAATATTATCAAAGTTATGTCAAACTAGTTTTCTACAATTTGCTGCATAGCTACTATTTGATACTAATTAAAGATCAACGACTTTCATTTAGAATGTTATCTAAAGACTTAATAAATTACAATGAAGATATTCAGAAAAACGATTTAAACGGACAAACAGTACACCATTTTGACACGGGTGAATGAATTGATTTACTGAATAAAATGCACCCTTGATATCTTTCCTGGTATATATATATATCAGCTATCAAAATTATGCTGTAAAACAAATACCACGCTATTTGTTTTACCCTAATTCTAAGTAAACCAGCTTTAAAAACCATTCCACAGTACTGATTGACCACGGTGACCTCGGTTTTGGTGCCCAGTCCTGTGTCTGACAGTTGTTTGTTTGTTTGTTTGTTTGTTTTACGGTTGGTTGAATTGATACATAAGAGTGTTAGCTACCGCTCGGCGTCTTCTTACTGCCCTGCCTTTTATTTACAGACGTAACTCATTCTGAACAGGAAGAACACTGTAACTTGATATCAATTTCAAAGGCTCAGAAACATCGAGATAGGGAAATCAACTATAAATGTTAGCCTTGGACGTCTTTATAAACCCACTTTACAGAATGATATCCTGTTGACCTTTTCTCATCCATGCTTACATTTTGTACGAGTAACAGTGTGGCAATATGACAAAATCTTCAGTATTTCAGTCTTGCTGTCAGAAGTTGATTTCTTGTGCACGCTGAGGGAATCATTACAAGTTACATTTGTAACACGGATTGCTTTCCATACAGTTTCTATTTTGGGGCGAGGCTAACCCATGTTAAGCATAGTTTACATTGCGCAATATACAACGTTCATTTAAGTACACTCGTTAATAAAAATGATACGGGAACTGTAAATTGAATGTAATAACTTAACGTGTTATGTGGTGAAATATTGTGTTCCGATCACTAAATAATTTAGACACCTCAAATTGAAAAATCAATAAAATGAAGAGAACAATAGATTACGATCTACATGATTTTTTGGGTTATTGTACGTAATCATGGTTGACCACCATATAAGGTAATGTCAAGCTATAGCTACTACACGCTGGGATTTTAAAAAAAAAAATTTCTGAGTAAGATATCACAAACTGGGATTGATGCTAAGTGGACCGTTCCCGATCACGTAAAGCTTGTCAGTCATGTTTAATTGTAAATAAATTAAAAATCATCCCCTCGATACTGCTATCGATACTCTATTATGTACATGCATTATTATGAAATTAGTAACAGCAGGTGAAGCACATACCTTGTTTCTATACTCTCCTCCACACTAGACCTAATTGTTTACCAGCAAATCCAGGTCAGGAGTTCAATTTATCTACGGTGGCTGTGAAGGTACATAAATTGATATATTGAAAGGGTTTTAAAATTTCTTTCCTGTTTGAGCTCATTGCAGCCCTCTGCATCGATACCTGCAGAGAATGTGATTCAAAATCACACCAGCCAATTATTTGAAAGAAAGTCTTTACATGTAATTCCATTTCTTCGACATTAAAACAAAAGCAGATCAAAGTCCCTGAAGTGTGTTGTTACAAGTTAGTGTAACTAAGCTAAAAAAAATATCATAGTTGTGGCATATTGTCAAAAACTGTACAGAGTTTAATAGGTTGACGGTGCTATCATCAGAGCAAGCGAAGCGAAGAACAGCAAATTATTTGTCAGTAGTTTGCCTCGATATAAAAACTGATCATACTCAGAACAAGCCCTTGCGTATCGAATCAGTTGAGAAACATAAACACCATATACAGGCGCTAATGGAATATTGTTACATAAATGTGGGAAGTTGACGATGGAGAAGCTGAATTCATCCCATTTGTTATAAAGTTGAGGTAGTTTGCCGTTAACATCTGTGTTCAATAAAATATCTATGTATGAAGCAGATGCGAAAGACTCTGTGGTGTCTTTTATTTCGAATTCACTGGAATATATATCAAATCGACATATGAATGAAAATGAATATTGTTTATTGATGAAACGTCGTTGATATGTACATGTAGAAGCTTTTCAATAAATTCTGCTTCATAAGAATATAAAAACAGGATAGCTAAGAAAGGAGCACAATTCGCCCACATGGGTATTCCAGCAGACTCTTGGAAGACCTGATCACCAAAGACTACGAAGATATCGTCTATGAAGAACTCCAGCATTTTTTAAATATCAACTTCCGCGTACTTGTGCGTAGAAACAGAGTGGTGTTTAACAAAATAATTTTTGAATGAGTGATCACTAGATATGAATGTTATCTTTTCCGTTTTTATTGAAGAAGCAATTTAAGGTAGTACTCTACATCGTCATAATGGCTGACTTCCTTTAAAAACATGGAAGACAAAATCGATATCAGCAATATTTGACTTTTCCTTTTCCATTTAAATACCTAGCTGAGTAGCTCAGTAGGTTAGAATACCGACTGCTGAACTGTAGGTCGCAGGTTCGAGTCCAGCAGGGGTTTTAAATTTTTTTCAGATTACCTTCTACTAAAACTGTATTTTTTGACAAAATAAAGTAAATTTGAAAATTGTCAAATTCAAAATATTTTTGTACATATCCTACACTTTTCATCTACATCAAATTTCTCTGGTGTAGCATACCTCCTTAAAAAAATTTAAAAATCTAGTCTTCAATTTATCGTGAGGAATGGTTGTGTAAAGTGTTGAAAAGTCATACGTTTTTATGTTGTTGATTTGAGATAATTTTTATGATTTCACTTTTAAAATCCTATGGTATCAGACAACAGATTCGTCCTCGGGTCATACAAAACAGCTGTGGTCAATAACTGTATATTATTAACTGGCTTCCATGAAAAGAGCCGGTCTGTTTTCTGTCGCGTAAAGCAAACTTCTTGTTGTACAACAGAACCCAGTCTCGATTTTTTGTTATTGTTAACAAGCCTAATTTTTTCAGGATTGTGACTTGCATAGATAATAAATTTAAGATAATATGTCGACAGATCGATCGAAGGAAGCAGTTTAAGATACCGATGACGGTGTCAGGACAACAGCTATTTAACAGTCAAAATTGAGTCCTTAGATAATGATTTCATATGACTATAAATTAAAAGTCTATTTAAAACAATTATAATTAGTGCTCTTCAGATGCCCTCTGAATCTTACATATATCCACAATCCCTACTCTTTCTGTTTTATTGGTCTGCGCATGCGTTAACTTAGGAAGACACGAAAAATTTGGAGGCGATTCTTTTTCATAATCTACGCAAAGTTCAATCGAAAAATCAACGTTTGAGCATTGGATTATGATTGGAGAGTGTTTTTGCATCCCGAATGAGTCCGAAAAAAGGTAAAAATTCGCGAAAAAGGAAACCTAAGAGCCAAAATTTAAGTGGTGAGAACAAAATTCGAATTACAAGTACTCAGCAGGACATAACACAGCCGAGGGACACTAGCGTCATGAATGGGAACACTAACCCACAATACAATCTACAGAACCCTGGACTTGCTATTGTTCACCAATCGACACCCGTTCCAGCGATGAACAGCGCTCAGATGACTCCAATGCCTTTGCCTATGGGTAACCAACAATATTATCACGACCAAGTGAACTTGTCACCTATCAGAAATTACCCGCCAAATCAGGAATTATCTGGCAAAATCGACAACCTCACCTCCAAGCTTGACAACGTAAACGAAAAACTTAACAAACTTGACATAATCGAGCGACGGTTAAAGACATTATAGGAAAGCGTAAAACTGTCAAAAGATGATATCAAACACATGAAATCAAAGTTTTCTGGAATCGAAGAAAGTCTCACGTTCATGAGCGAAAAATTTGAAGAAAACAAAACAGAACTTAAGGAACTCCAGGATTCGGTGAAACAGATTGATAGTGCTACCAAATCCCGAGGAAAACACCGAAAACGTAGTGATAGAATTCCTTAGTCGACAGATGGAAATAGTTCTCGACCCTTCCAAATTCCATCGCGTTCACAGATTTGGGCGTACTGGTACCGGAAGGCCGAGACCCATAGTGGCCAAATTTGTACTCTACAAAGACAAGGAGAGAATACAAAAATCCCAAAAGAAGCTTAAATACACACCCTATGGAATCAGCGATATGTACCCTCGTGAAATCAACGAAAGACGCAAAGAGTTATACCCACATTACAAGCGCGCCCGACAACAAGGGATGAAAGCAGTGATGAACGGTGAAAAGCTTTATATCAACAATAAGTTATTTGACCCACGTGAGCACGTAAACAACAACCACATGGACACTGACCCCACAACCGGAAGGAATCATGGAATCCCCAATAGAGGCATAAGAATGAACTCTCAACGCTAGGACTGTCGCGGAGGATCAACGGAATGTGACTCTGACAATCCTGATGTAAACTCTATTTCAAACCCACAACTGTCATCTGACTGTGTAAGTTATTCGCCCTCTCTTACAAGTACGGGTAATTATTTGAGTATTTCATGCCTTAATGTATGTGGTTTAAAACCTAACTTCTCTGCCCAGAATTTCTAGACTTCATAGAAAAATACGAAATTATCTGTTTAGTTGAATCAAAAACTGATAGTAAAGATATTTTAGACATTCCAAATTTTGATTGTTACACAAAGCATAGACACGAGTTATCACGCTTTAAATCTGGCGGGATTGTGGTATACTGTAAAACATCTTTAAGCGCTATAAAATATATCAAAATTTTGGATTCAAATTTACCATATGTATTTTGGTTATCTCTGTCATTTGATTACTCAAACAATAGAAATGTCAGAAAACTCTTACTTGGTGTAACATATATTCCACCAGAAAGCTCTAAATATGTTTCACCTACTGTGTTTGATGAGATTGAATTTGATATTAACCAATTTTCCGATGATCATGATCTAGTAGCACTTATTGGTGACTTTAATAGTCGAACAGCAGATAAATGTGATATGTTAGAGGACGATTTAGAGGATTTATTATGTTGTCCTGAAAATGACTTGACAATAAACGATTTTTCAAATGTAAATATGTACAGAGTGTCAATGGACAAGGACACAAATAATTTTGGTAAGAAACTACTTGATTTATGTAAACATATGAATTTATACATTATGAATGGTCGAGTCGGAAGTGACCGTCTCGTAGGACATACTACTTGTAAAAACACAAGTGTAGTAAATTATTGTATTGGGAATTTAAAAAAATTTTCAATTGTAGATATTTTTTTTGTTCAACCCTTTTCATCAATTTTATCCGATGTTCATAACCCTATATCTGTTTGTTTGAAAATTGATTGTAAGTACTCAGAATCAATACATAACGAAGAAACAGGAAATGATACAAATCCTGATTTCCCTAATAAATGGAGGGATGAGAAAGAAAGCTTATTTAGAGAAAAAATTTATGAAAATATTGATTATGTAAATTAATTATGTAATAGCTTGTTCTGGATATAGTCAGTTTTTAAATCGAGGTAAGCTACTGACAAACAAGTTGATGGTACAGGGATTTCAACAGTCTCGATTGAAGTCAGCATTTCGCAAATTCTATGGTCGTTATAACGATCTAGTTCGTCAATACGGCCTCGCATTGGGTCAAATGCTGTCTGACGTGTTTCGTACCGATTGTTGAGCCGTTCTTGGCACACTGATTTTGACTGTGGATAACTCCGTTTGCCTGATCAGGATATAGGGCTCACGGCGGGTGTGACCGGTCAACAGGGGATGCTTGCTCCTCCTGGGCACCTGATCCCACCTCTGGTGTGTCCAGGGGTCCGTGTTTGCCCAACTATCTATTTTGTATTGCTTTTAGGAGTTATGAGATTGATCACTGGTCGTTATCTTCACCTTGCATGTACTATGTTTGACGAAATACATGTATCTGAATTTTTCTACAAACGACCATATATTTTCATTATATGTTTTACAATACTTGTTCAAAGGCACTGGGAAAAAATTATTTTGCGCGTTCGTTGATTTCGAAAAAGCTTTTGATAGGGTGTGGCGGATTGGTCTCTGGAATAAACTTTTGATGAGCAATGTTGATGGTAAATGTTTTAGAATAATTAACAACATGTATAAAGGTATTAAGGTAGTATTCTACATCGTCATAATGGCTGACTTCCTTTAAAAACATGGATGAAAAAATCGATAGCAGCAATATTTGACTTTTCCATTTCCATTTAAATACCTAGCCGAGTAGCTCAGTAGGTTAGAATACCGACTGCTGAACTGTAGGTCGCAGGTTCGAGTGCAGCAGGGGTTTTAATTTTTTTTCAGATTACCTTCTACTAAAACTGTATTTTTTGACAAAATAAAGTAAATTTGAACATTTTTAACTTCAAAATACTGTTGTACATGTCCTCCACTTTTCATCTACATCAAAATTCTCTGGTGTAGCATACCTCCTTAAAGCAAAGATTAGATTGAATAATAATTTTTCTGACGAATTTCCCTGCCAATTGGGAGTCCGACAAGGGGAAAATTTGTCACCTTTTTTATTTTCCATATACTTGAATGACCTTGAAATTTTTTTGTTAACCAGAGGTGCTGTTGGACTTCCGCTTGTGGAAGAGAGACTTGAAAATGAAATTCAAATTTATGTCAAGTTACTTTTGTTACTCCATGCTGATGATACGATTATTTTATCACAAACTGAAAAAGATTTGCAATATAAACTTGATATTTTTTATGACTATTGTGACAAATGACGTCTAAAGGTTAATGTAGAAAAGACAAAAATAATGGTTTTTGGTAAAAGAAATGTATCATGCTACAATTTCTTATATGACGGTAAAACTATTGAAATTGTGGATGAATTCAAGTATCTTGGTATATTTTTTAATAAAAATGGTTCATTTACCAATAATATAAAATATCAATATGACAAAGCAACTAGAGCAATGTTTGATGTGCTAAAAAAAATATAAGCAAAATAACTTATCAATCAAATGTCAACTTGACCTTTTTGACATTATACAACCGATTTTATTGTATGGTTGTGAAATTTGGGGGGGTTTCAAACACTTCCATTAATGAAAAATTACATACTTGATACTGTAAATACATACTTAAATTAAATCAAAATACTCCGAATTATTTTATTTATGGAGAACTTGGAAGATATCCTTTGTCTATAAATATTAAAACAAGAATAATCAAATTTTGGTCAAAAATTATTTTATCAGACAATAGAAAAATTACAAAAATTATGTATTCACTTATATGTAAAGATAATAATAATCCTTGGATAAAATGCATTAGAAACATTTTAAATGAGTGTGGATTGTCATATGTATGGGAATTTGAAGCTTTTTTAAACACAGACTGGTTAAATGCAAAGGTATTACAAACACTGAAGGATCAGAGTATACAGAAATGGAATGAACTTTTATGTAATTCGTCAAAAGCAATTAATTATTCCATCTTTAAAAATGAACAAAATTTTGAATTTTATTTAGATGAACTTCCTAAAAATAAAAGAGAAATACTCTGTAGATTTAGAGCATCAAATTTTAGATTACCTGTAGAGACAGGACGATGGTTAAACATTCCAAGAAATGAAAGAGTATGCACTTTATGTAATAATAATGATTTGGCTGATGAGTTCCATTATTTATTTATATGTACTGACGAAACTATTAAGAAATCAAGATTGGAAAACTTAGATAGATATTATACAAATAGAACAGACAGATATAAATTTAAACAGCTTCTTAATTGTAAAAATATTATTGTACTTAAAAGACTATGCAATTTTTTAATGGTATAAGGGAGAGGGCATGTCCTCCATGTTAACTGCATGCTCTGTACAATATTGTATTATATATTACGAATTACTTCTCTACAATACACATGTTGTATTTATTTGAGAATAAATAATTTTGTTGTTGTTGTACTACGTAGAAATTATGCCTGATTTGTAACGCGTTTCCATACAATGATGAATTTCGAAATAAAAAAAAAAATCAATGAGAACGGAAACCCCACTCCGTTATGTGATGTGTAGCAGGTCTGGCGTTCGTATAGTCCGTACTTGATCTTGATCTTGATAGGTTACGGTGATACATCTCTCGACGTTGTTACACCGCGCGAGCGTCAAGTAGCAAAAAATTTACATGGAGCCACCCTTCACTATGTCAGCGAAAGTGACTACTGGTTCTTTGGAGGCTTTCAGTTTGTCGATGATATCTGGGGGTACTGCATTCCAGTCTCTGATGGTGTTTTGGAGGAAGTTGTATTTCAAAATGTCTGTTCTTGCATAAATTCTGTTGTATTGATCTTGATGCATACTTTGAGTTTTCCGTTTTGGTTTCGAGAGGAGTTCAGTTGGTATATTGGCTCGGTTGTGTAGGCCTTCGCGTTGTGTTTGTTTTATTTGATTTGATAGTGGCCACTTCGAAACGACCCAACTACACTATGATTAGAAACTTGAAAATAAATTTAATAGAAATGAAAATAAAATAAATAACACTTTACGAATTTATTACCAGTATGAATGTGTAGTATAATTATGTTCGGGTTCGGGAATCAGATCTATAAATAGAGGGACGTAACAATCAGCTGTTAGTTGTACTCATACCCTGGACGAAGACGGACCATCCTGTCCCTTCTAGAGCCTACAACTCAGGTTAGTTGTAACTTTTAGTTACCCATCACCAGTACTAATTTATTATATCCCTATCTGCCAACAGCACTTCACAACATTGGCGTTGTCGGTAGGATCGGGTTTTTTTCACTTAGTGAAGTGCGAAGTTACATATTTATATTTGGCGCCAACTTTTTGTTGATTGTGCATTATCAAAAATGTTGTGAGATCGATTGTCATTTTTATTTAGATTTTCTTTCATTTCTAGACTGTTTTCTTACAAATACACACCGTGTTGTCGGATTTTCTGATAACGATAAAAAAAATTCACTCTAGATTCTCTGTCGGACTTTCAGATAGAGTATTCAACAAACACGTCTATTTCTTCCATCTATATTTTTGTTTCTTGTAAATTTTGTTAAGACGTTTTTCCAATTACAATGGCTTCCCAAACAAACCCAGTAGATATAAACAACAGCAGTGTTATAGACTTAAAAACAATTCCCAACACTGGCGAAAAAAGGGCTTTGGCCATTGTTAGGTTGAGAGAAGAGAAAGGTTCTCTAAATTTAGAAGATCTGAAAACCCTACCATCCATTCCGAGCACAATGTGGAATCCACTGGAGAGTGAGGGTGTGGTAGTTGCTGCTTGTCAGATACAATTTGAACATTTAGAAAACACATTGAAAACAGATCATGATCAAGAAATGTATAACTTGCAACAAAAGTTTGAAACAGAATTAAAAAAAACCCACAATAACCCATTACGAGAACACAATGGACAAAACAATGACTCTCAAAATTGAAGAGCTCATCACACTAAAACAGAAACTACCAGAGCAAGACAATAAGTGGGTAGGTAAAATGCGAGGACTGGAGAAGAAAATAAACAACTAGAAGATGAAAAAATCAACAGAGAGGTAGATAAATTAGCCCCACATGGAATTTATCGAAAATCGTATTCAACAACTCTAAATGGTGGCATTGCAGAGAATACAGAATCCAGAGGTGCCAGTCCCCCGAAAATGTCAACATTTGATGGAAAGAGTGACTGTAAGCCATTTTTCACACAGTTCACACATATTGCTGCAAGATACAAATGGAATGAAGAACAGAAGCTTGACAAATTGATAGCGTGCCTTAGGGACAAAGCACTGAAATATTTCAGATCCAGACCCACCCATGATCAGAGAAGTTTTAAGAATTTAATCATCAATCTGGAAGAAAGATTTGGGGAAAAAGACCTCCTACACATAATTAGAAGACAACTCCAAGACTCAAAGAGTGTATCAAGCAATGCCCTGAAGACTCCATTAAAGAGTTTGCAGATAAGGTAAACGAAATGACAACAGAAGAGTACCCCGATACTCCAGAAGATTGCAAACAAACTGTGGCAATAGATGTTTTCCTGACAGGATGCTCAAACAAACAAGCGGCACTTATTGCAATGGACAAGAACCCAACATCACTTGACATTGCGATACAATACATGAAAAGTGCTATAACAAATCAAAAACTGATATTAGGTGCAAGAAAGTGTGAAGCAAGAAGGGTGAAATTTGAGAGTTCCGAAAGTGAGGGTGAGACTGACGAGAAAACATCAAAGAAAGTTAGGGCTATATACAACACAAAGCAAACTTCAGAACAAACAAGTGTATCAAAGTTAGAGTTAAGGGTTAAGAGAATGGAAGAAGACAATAGGGAGATCAAACATAGTCTTCAAAATATTCTCGAAGTCCTCAAATCCTCTAATCAATTTAATAGATCCAGGTCAAACAGTCGAGAAAATTCAAAGGTTAGATCTCCATCTAGAAGCCCGAGAAGACAAGCTTGCTTTAAGTGTGATAAAATTGGACACTTTCCTAGAGACTGTCCTAATTACAGAAGTGGGTCATCGAAATAGAGAGAGCATCTGCATTACCATGGTTTTTACCTGACCTATGTTGTAAAATGATATTATATTGTGACAATTCTTCAATCCAGCGAGCTAGTTATACTTCAATATTTTTTAAGTTTAAAAGCCAAATCAAACTATTATGGTCGGTTCTCAGAATAAATGAGTTCCCTAACAAAAAATGTCTGAATTGTCTAGTAAATGTGATGATTGCCAGGAGTTCTTTTCTGGTGGTACAATATTTTTTCTGGGCCGGTGTCAATACTTTGCTTGGAAAACTTACAATTTGTTCTTTCCCATTTTGAATTTGATATAACTCAGCACCAATAGAATTGTCTGATGCATCTGTATCCAGAACAAAGGTATCTTGTGAATTTGGATATGCAAGAGTCAGAACCTGTAAGATTTGTTTTCTGATGTTCTCAGATGCATTTTGGTGAATTTCTAACCATTCAAATTTTGACTTTTTGGACATTTTTATAAGCTGGTACAATGAATGTGACAGTTCTGCAAAATCTTTCACATGATTTCTATGGTAATTATCAAATCCCAAAAATGACTCTGTTTCATATTTTTTGGTACTGGCCAATTTTTGATAATTTCTGTACTCTGCGGATTGACTGAGATACCATTTTGGCCAACCAATTTTCCTAGAAATTTGATTTCTTATTGATATAGTGCACATTTTTGAGGTTTTAATTTCAAATTGTACATTTTCAAATCTGGAAAGTACAGCTGAGAGGTTTGTAGTATGAGAGATCATTATGAAGTTTTTCCTTATTAGATAAATTTCAACATGTTTTTGCCAAGGATGATTTTGATCTAGGTCTCTTTAATGGGGAGATAACTCATAAAATTGATACCGGTGAAGCAAGACCTATCAAGCAAAGGTTACGTAGAACACCTATGGGCTTTGAAAATGAAGAAAAGAAACATATTGACCAAATGCTAGATCAAGGTATAATTCAACCCTCTATTTCAGAATGGCCATATTCTCCTGTATTAGTTAGGAAAAAAATGGGAAAATGAGATATTGTATAGATTACAGAGCTCTTAACAGTATTACTACAAAAGACGCTTTTCCCATACCCAACATACAGGATTGTATAGACACTTTGGGGGGGGGGAATATCTTTTTTAGTACACTAGATATGGCTTCTGGTTATTGGCAAGTACTGGTAGATAAAAAAGATAGATCCAAATCAGCATTTACCACTAAATATGGCCTATATGAACATGTCTGGCTAGCCTTTGTTTTATACAACAGTCCAGCCACTTTTAGTAGGGTCATTCAGCAAGTTTTAAGAGGTTTGACATGGCAAGAATGTTTAACATACTTGGATGATGTTATAATTTTGACAATGATATGATCTCCCATACTACAAATATGACAAATACAAACTCCTAAATCCTAGAACTAAGCCTATAAACTATCAAGAAATTCTTCCAACCCAAATGTAATAATAATGATTTAGTAAGTAACAATGAGCAAATTATACGAACAAAACGTACTTCCAAAATAGGAATAATGGAAGGAGAAGTGTAGCTAGCAAGGCTATCTGTCTCGCTTCCACGAATAGTAAGCTGTATGGCTTTATAGAGCAAATTAAACAATAGAAACTGTCATTAAAGTTATTGGCTAAAAGATAAAGTGGGATCGAAAGCCAGAAATAAAAGCAAAAGCCACAGACGTCTTCCACAGCCTTATCGTCATTTTTAAGTTTTGTTAAAAATATTGATTTTTTTTTTCATAATTAATTTTCTTCATTGTCACTAGTATATTCACCGTGGACTGTTTTGGCGTAAGTTCTACCGTAAAATGTTTTGTAAGGTAAGGAAGTACGCACAAGAAACTAGATGCTGTCATAAGAGAGTAACACTCGCTCGCAAGTTTTTGCCCTTAATTACAGTGCATATGGTGTTTATATATCTCAACTGATTCGATTTGCAAGAGCTTGTTCTGCGTATTGTCAGTTTTTGAATCGAGGCAAGCTACTGACGAACAAGTTGATGGTACTGGGGTTTCAACAGTCTCGCTTGATATCAACTTTTCGCAAATTCTATGGTCGTTATAATGATCTTGTTCGTCAATACAACCTATCATTGGGTCAAACGCTGTCTGACATGTTTCATACCAATTGTTAGGCAGTTCTTGACACACTGATTTTGACTACGGATGACTCCGTTTACCTGATCAGGATATGGGGCTCACGGTGGGTGTGACCGGTCGACAGGGGATGCTTGCTCCTCCTGGGCACCTGGTTCCACCTCTGGTGTGTCCAGGGTTCCCTGTTTGCCTAACTATCTATTTTGTATTGCTTATAGGAGTTATGAGATTGATCACTCTTCGTTATCTTCACCTTTCACTCTATACCATATATATTTTTGCTGCATATGTCAAGATGAATTATGTATTCTGTTGGGCAAGTAACTTGGGGTAATACATAACCCTATTTTATAATTGTTCAAATATATTAAAAACAGTCGAAATGATGACCCGTAATCCATATATATTCCTGCTGCATATATCAAGTTACATTGAGTATTCTGATGGGCAAGTACCCCGGGGTCATCTCATTCCCCATCATTTTTTAATTGTTTAAATATCTTTAAAATGGATGAGATTCCAACCCCTAAAGCAAATACATTCTTTCGTATTGCACATGTACTGAGCACCAGGTTTTTATCCATTGTTCTTGCACTCCATTTGACCCTCAAGGTGAAAATAAAAATTCCGGAAACTTAGTGCACATCTACAGGGCACAACCATCCATATCCCAAACGATGATTTGGCTATTGCATAAAATGTAAGAGGAAGAGGAGTTCTGGGATTCAGGTTTTCTAAAGATTATGAGATTGATCACTGTTCGTTATCTTCACCTTGCATTAAAGTCGTTTTTCCATCCCCTTTGGCACCCAAGGATGAAAATGAAAATTCTTAAGTCTTTTTCCACATCTATAGGACACCATGGATCGTTTTTCCGTTTTTACCCCATTCTAAAAACGGATTACATATCTTCAGGACACCATCAATCATCTTCCAAAAGATCATTTGGCAACTGCTGAAATTGTAAAAGGAGTTCGGGAACAAGGATTTTTTAAACTAGAAAACAAGAGTACAGCTAACGATACAACATACACCCGTTAGACCTCTAAGCACATTATGCACTCTGAATTGTATCATAAACATTCCGAATAGAAAAATCTTGAATTAGGTCATGGTGCACCAATGTATGACATGAGAAATTATTATGTATTTCTCTGAGATGAAGGTTGTGCCAAAATGGCATTACAATATACATGTATGTATCCATGATGAGAAAAAGTCCAGAAAAATATATGAACCTACTTTTATCCCTAACGTAGGACACGGTTTACCAATCAATTGGAAATGTGAACTGATTATGTATTTCTCTGAGAGGGAGGTTGTGACAAAATTTCAGGGCAATACCTGTATTCATAACGAAAAAATCTGGAAAACTTTTTCACCTATTTTTATTTCAACGATTTTTCCAATTTGAGAAGCAGTAGACGATGTTTGACGGTTGATTATAGCTGATAAATGGACTTTATTTCCAGTTCACCATGACGATGCGAGAGGTACGACCTTGACAGAGTTGCTTCTAAACGGTAAGGGTCTAATTATCATATTATATCGAACTTTTCGCCGAAATTTTTAAGCGATGCAGCTGGTAAAAAAGAAAACCAAGATGGCGGCGTGATATACCTTGTGAATATTATGTTTACAGGAAGACAATTTTTTTATTATAGATATTCAAAACGTCGAGTGCCTATGGGCCCAATAGTTCGGTCTGTATTCTGCCTACAATGTTTTCCTATTAACTGATACTACGACCTTGACCTTTGATCTTGGAAAGCAATAGGCATTTTCCTTCCATCATGGTGATTAAATGTACATAGTTGTAAGCTCTTGAAGCTTACGATTCATTTTGCCTACATGGTCCATATAGACGGCGGCAGGGACAGACGGACGACACCATACCATAATACGTTTGATCTTCGACGGGCGTATAAAACGTCGTTTTTGACCACCAATTGAGACCTAGGTTGAAAATGAAAAGTTCGAAACCTTATTGCAAAACAGGACACTATCAATCATCTTACAAAAGATGATTTGCCTACTGCATAAATGTAAGAGGGGTTCTTGGAACCAGGTTTTTGTAGAAAAACGTCGTTTTTAACCTTCATTTCCCCCAAGGTAAAAACCGCTGTGGTGGTCTAGAGAGAGTGTATTAGCCCCACATGCGGAAGGTCTTCACCGGTCTTGGTGACATCGGATCCCCACGCCTGATCTCGTCTTCTACTCATCATAATGAGTAGAAGACGATATCAGCCCCGGGTATCCGACGATGCCGGTCTTGGTGACATCTCGATATGAGTGAAAAATTCTCGAGAGGAACGTTAAACAAGATACAATCAATCAACCTCCAGGGTAAAATTGAAAGTTCCAAAACTTTACTGCACATCTGCAAGACACCACCTATAATAAAGTAAAGTTTGAGGAAGAAGAAAGTGTGACAGACGAACGGACGGACTTTCTTCAGAAAATGTGGATATAATGAATTATATGAATTGGCTTGCTAATCAATGTTTTCTAGGGAGTGAAATTTATCCATTGGGCTAATCCACAATTCGCGAAGCAAAAATGAAAACCGTAATTATTTTCAAGGAGGACGGGCTAATTAATGAAAGTACATGTAAAAGGTAAATAAAGCGAACCAACTCGTGAAACAAAGAAATTAGCAGTCTAGATAGAAAGTCAAACAATCTTTGGGTATCCCCGTATATTGATCATATCTGGAGCAGAAGGATGAAAATAAATTATTACAGGATCACAAAAAAACGTATCAAAGGAATTTGTTGTATCAATTCAACTGATGGATTATTCTGCCCTAAACACAGAATATACCCCAAAATGCGGGGTGTAGGCTATGTTGTGACCGGGGTGTAGGCTATGTTGTGACCGAAGTGTAGGTTATGTTGTAACCGGGGCGTAGGCTATGTTATGACTGGGGTGTATGCTGTGTTGTAACCGGGGCGTAGGCTATGTTGTGACAGGGGTGTAATAATAATAATAATAATTGGTTTTATATAGCGCCTTATCCAGCGTATGCTGCTCAAAGCGCTTTACAATTATCAATGTACATCATTATCCCGGCAGACCTTATATCAATCTAGAACTTTCTCAGCCTCCTAGGAAGCATACAGTGCAAGCTGCCATTACAAGCGCTAGAGCACTAACATTCTAACAATATCTTTCACTGTCTATAGGTGAGTGAGGAAATTCATGTAAAGTGCCTTTCCCAAGGACACAACGTCAGCCCTGCCGCGGCCAGGACTCGAACCCACGACCTTTTGGTCGAGAGTCTGACGGCCTAACCACTTGTCCACCGACGCCACACAGGCTATATTGTGACCGGGGTGCAGGCTATGTTATGACTGGGGTGTAGGTTATGTTGTGACCGGGGTGTAGGCTACCGAATAGCAAATGTAGATGGTTGAGGTTCGTTTTTTGCATAATATCCCAATTTATGGATATATTTCGCAAAAAAAGCATATGGTTACGGAAGAAAGCATTAAATCGGGAATATATGGAAACGAATATATTCACTGTATACTTTCTAGTTTTATCAAATACCTCAACATAATTTCGACGATCGGGGCAAGTTTTACACTACCGCGTGTCTATGATCAAATATCAGGACAACGCTTTGTTTTATCGCCACCTTTATATGACTAATAATTACGTGTTATCTGTCTCATTTAAAGTCATCATTCCGCAAATTCTACGATCATTATAAGGATTTAGTTTGTTAATACAACCTATCATTTGGTCGAATGCTGTCTTACTTGTTTCATTCCTATTGTTAGGCCGTTCTTGGCACACTGATCAAGATATAGGGCTCACGCCGGGTGCAATCGGTCAACAAGGGATGCTTACTCCTCCTAAGCACCTCTCGTGTATCCAGGGTCCGTGTTTGTTCAACTCTCTATTTTGTATTCCTTATAGGAGTTATTAGACGGATCCTGTTCCGTCATTTTCACATTTCATTTCTCAAACGATTTAATGTACTTTTGTCAGATGTATAAAATCTTCAAAATAAGTCTTGATATTTGGAGATTCATTTTGGAGAGTTCTTTTGATTTTGGTCCATAAATTCTAAATAATATTAATGTCAGATGATTGAACTGGCCATACAGTTATTATTAATATTTTATTGTTTGTATTTCTTAGTAATACAAGCTTAATGGAAGGGGATGTTGTCATCCTAGAAATGATAGACTTTTGTAATGAAATAATAATAGACCAAAGCTGGTCTTCAAAATGGATATCATTATACTGCGTTGATGTTATTTGTACCATTAACCACAAACTTCCGCCAGAATGCGTGCGGAGACGCAGAGAACTATGGGTAGTGTACAATTAACCATGCATGGAGTACATGTACCTACCACGTGTTTTAAAGTGATGAATCTTCATAGTAGAAGGCCTTATCTGACGAAATGTACATGCTCTGCAGCAAGTAAGACTCTTTGGATATTCTTCACACATACATTCAATGATCCTCACCAAATATTAGTTGACATTCGTTAGAAAATATCATAGTGTTCCAATGATTATTTTCTCTAAACACCAATCAGCATGTCTCCTTCTGTTGACCTAGGAAACGATATGTTTCCCAAACAATTGTAAAATATGTGATCTGAGTGTAATAAATAAAATTGTCTTCTCTTAGGTTGATCCATGTCTGATCCCTTTTTGTCAGCTTCCGCCTATCGATAACGTAACATCTGAAAAAGGGGGGAGGGGGTCCGTAATTCAAGTTATGGTCATCCATAGATGGCAGCGCCTGAAAATGGTATGTTGTTGGTTGTTGTATGTTGTTGGTTTGGTTTTTCACTTCATGTCGTTAGATTTACGGAGTTGTTCTGAAGTTTAATCAATCACTGAGTTCCCTTGTTATACTCAAAGCAATTTTGAAGCGTACGGTTTCAACAAACAACCATAGTTTTTCCATATTGACGTCTCAAAAATACAGATATGATGGTCGTAACTATTTTGTATTTATATCTGAGATGGCCGTAGCTTCTTCAAATGGTGTGGGTAACTTTTTTTTATTTTACCTGCAAAATCAGAGTCTTGAGACGATGAATGATTCATAATGGTTGATAGCTTTGAATTAGCATCGTGTTTAAATAAATGTTGTCTGTACCTGTATATTTATAAAAAGCACCGAGATTATTGTCTATCAATGTGACTGAACAATATTTAGACTTTGTCTTCATAATTTTTGCTCTTTCTTGTGTATGATTGAAGACATTGTCAGTATTTGTTAACTGAATTGTATATTTAAAGAAAAACAATGTTATATTTCGTTGTTTTTCTTGTTTTCAGTTTCATTTCAATTGTTCATTGAATTTTATTATCTTTTTTTTTTACTGATAAAAGTAGTGTATACAGAAAGAAGATATTTACATCAACGAAACATACATGTACACTGGATTATCAACTACAATTAATTTACATGTAGTCGATTTGAGTCTCATTTTTAGAGGAAATTATCTTTTAAAAGAATATATACGTTTTTATAATACACGAACGTCATTTAAGATTTGTGGCATTGATCACTGTTCGTGACCCTCACTTCTCCACTATTGAGTCACATTTACAGACATTAACAAGTTCAAATTACAGGCATCATCTTTCATGCTGAGAAGTTACAGTCATTATATCAGTATTTTCGAGGTATCAATATGGAAAAACAGCGGTAGTTTGAGACAACACGCTTCAAAATTGCTTTATATATAACATGAAAACTGAATGACGGTTCAAGTTCAGAACAAGTGCGAACATCTAATAAAATGAAGGATAAAACAACCAGTGCTCCCACTGGACCAGAATTCCCTTTCGCCACTTTTTCGGGGAGTGGCGCGGCACAAATAATCACATGTTTACAATTATTTCCATCATATTATTTATTATTTTATTCATTACACTTATTTTAGCATTTTGAATCAGTTACATTACTTAATCATATCCAGCTACCATACCTAAACATTTCTTTCAGAAATGATAAGTTGATTTGTTTGATAAATTCTATTATGGAAATCAAAATTCAGATAATAAATCATATAAATATAAACTTCATGATGCTACACCCCTCGGTGAAAAAATTGTGTACATTGCCCGAAATGCAGATGTCACAAAACATCAAGCCCAATTTAGAGTCTTATCTCAACCATTCCCTATTAAATTTCCGTTTTTGTATGGAAGATTTTGCAATTTGGACAGAATCAGATGTTTGAGCAGGTGGGGTTAACTGTAAAGCCAATCATAGATATTTTTTTTAATTTTAGACTGACTAGGGTCAGAAGCTACAAGTTTAGTGTCAAAATAGAATGGGGTGCATAGTCTTATGAGATTAGCATTTTTATACTGTTGCGCACCGAACTTCAAAGAAAATTATTTATTAAAACTGCTATGTCCATATCAATGGTGACCGACCGCATTGTTTATGAAATATTCGAACTAAAATCAAACACATCAAAATCTTGTAATCAACGAGCTTGGCCGCAAAAACAAACAATTGATGTATTCATATATACATTATACACAATAATACGGCCAATTTAATTAGCGGTCGGTTCTCTGGTTAAGAATTGACATTAATGTGGAGATGATAACACGATAATGAATAAGACTTTAAATGTTAAATAATTGACCACAGCAGGGTAAACAGCTGTCCGATGTACTTTATTACATAACCACCCACTTTTTTGCAGCCATAAATTACCTGAGGCTGTGACCAGCTCTGTGTGCACTGGAGCGACGCGAGATTTCCGGTCGCACGCGTTGACTGAATAAACAGATTTTGACTGCATAAACAAACAGGCGATAATGTGTCACTGACAAAGGATTAAAAATACAATTTATTGCAAAAAGGGATTTTCGCCACTTTCAATTTTTTTTCGCCATTGTTGAAAAAAATTCGCCATTGGCGAAAATGGCGAAGCCCAGCTCGAGCACTGAAAACAACTCACCATTTGCAGACGCCGCCAATTTTTTAAGACCGTAACTTTCGCTTTCCCACTGTGAAGTGTGTTGTTAAAGAGGGATGTAGAGGAGGAAGCAGAGGTGCATTCTACTTTCAATATGATCTTACGCTACACAAATATACACGTGAAAAATCATTAAGTAATGCATGGTGATTTACCAGGTAGATCGAGTCTTTCTTTTAGTTTAGCAGCTAGGACAGAAGTGTAAGTGACATATAGATATTTAATTTTTGAAAATACAAGACGTATGAACTGCACCACTTCGTGTCAGTATACGTCATGGAAAGTATGTCAATGTGAGGCGTTGCAGTTCATACCCTAATATTTACATTTCCGATGATTTCCCTTTGATTCTTTACCATTTGTAATGATACTATTTAGAAAGAATGTAAATATAAGAAATAATTTCATATTTGAAATGCATAAGGGTATGAACTGCATTGCTTCACACTGGCGTGACGTGTCGTAATTCATGCCCTTATGTACATTCAAAAATGTGAAATCTATCTCTGAAAAATTTTCAAAATTGAATATCATTTCATATATTTACGTTATAATTTTATTTATGTCGGAATACCCAGCCATTATTATAGACATAAATATATTCATCTGTATTCATACGCATTGTTTGCAATTGCAACGCATTTATGAGGAAATGGCCATTATTACAATTTATAGAGACATCGAGGGCAAGAACATTGAAAATGTAAACATTTTGATGTCCTTATAAGTATCCTTATTTGAATTCTGTCCATAATTTTACGACTCATCAAATTCACGACATCCTCTGCCATAACACAATTTCATCAAATGAGCTATTATTTGCACTGAGCAAGAAGCTCGCGGACATTAGCAATCACTCAGGTACATGTATCATTAGACAGGCAACTAAAATATGACTTGTTGCAACATCTGAAAAGTTGATGTTTTTATTTTTAAATTGAGAATAAATAGAATGCCACTCCAAATCCCTCAGACCGTTACAGATACACCAGACCGTTACTATTTTACACAGACCGTTACAGGTACACCAGACCGTTACAGATACACCAGACCGTTACTATTTTACACAGACCGTTACAGATACACCAGACCGTTACTATTTTACACAGACCGTTAGAGGTGTATATTTTACACCAGACCGTTACAGAGGTACATTTTACACCAGACCGTTACAGATGTACATTTTACACCACACCGTTACAGATGTACATTTTACACCACACCGTTACAGATGTACATTTTACACCACACCGTTACAGAGGTACATTTTACACCACACCGTTACAGATGTACACTTTACACCACACCGTTACAGGTGTATATTTTACACCACACCGTTACAGAGGTACATTTTACACCACACCGTTACAGAGGTACATTTTACACCACACCGTTACAGATGTACATTTTACACCACACCGTTAAAAATGTACATTTTACACCACACCGTTACAGATGTACACTTTACACCACACCGTTACAGGTGTATATTTTACACCACACCGTTACAGATGTACATTTTACACCACACCGTTACAGATGTACATTTTACACCACACCGTTACAGATGTACATTTTACACCACACCGTTACAGATGTACACTTTACACCACACCGTTACAGGTGTATATTTTACACCACACCGTTACAGAGGTACATTTTACACCACACCGTTACAGAGGTACATTTTACACCACACCGTTACAGATGTACATTTTACACCACACCGTTAAAAATGTACATTTTACACCACACCGTTACAGATGTACACTTTACACCACACCGTTACAGGTGTATATTTTACACCACACCGTTACAGATGTACATTTTACACCACACCGTTACAGAGGTACATTTTACACCACACCGTTACAGATGTACATTTTACACCACACCGTTACAGATGTACATTTTACACCACACCGTTAAAAATGTACATTTTACACCACACCGTTACAGATGTACACTTTACACCACACCATTACAGGTGTATATTTTACACCACACCGTTACAGATGTACATTTTACACCACACCGTTACAGATGTACATTTTACACCACACCGTTACAGATGTACATTTTACACCACACCGTTACAGATGTACATTTTACACCACACCGTTACAGATGTACATTTTACACCAGACCGTTACAGATGTACATTTTACACCACACCGTTACAGGTGTACATTTTACACCAGACCGTTACAGATGTACATTTTACACCAGACCATTACAGATGTACATTTTACACCAGACCGTTACAGATGTAAATTTTACACCAGACCGTTACGGCACACGTAAGTTGATTTAAAACGATAATAATCGGTTGATGATAATTTTAATAAACACAAGAATCACCAGTGTATGGTACTCTTTATAATATCGGAGGGAACATCTTCACTAGCCAAGGGTTCACGCGAAGATGCCGAGGGAAATGAAATACACCTTTATAAGTTTACATAAATTCATTCAACGAATTTGTTTACAAAATATGTTTATGATAGATCAATAACAATTTACAATTTTATTAAAATTAACCAACGGAAACCTGAAATCAGTGATACGTACATCATTTCATTCTCTACCCAGAGTTCCGTGCGCTACTCGTACTACACCTCTGTCAATCGATTTTTACTTGTAAAAGTTTCTGATATCCAACATTTATGTTTTGGACATTTACTTTCAACTAAGCTAATTTCAATACAACGAATGCATGAATAAGTGAAGTTATCATGTTTAATGTTGTAAAAAAATAAAGTATATATTAATAGAATAGATCCATTACCTCGCTCTTTAGAACATATTTACTGCTAATTATAATATTTTACTATTTTTAATTTTATCGACCAATGAAAAAAGGGCTATCGCGAAATTATGTCAACTTCCGTCAATCTTTCACCGATTTTTCGCATTTCAGAAGCAGTAGACGATATTTGACGGTTGATTATAGCCGATAAATGGACTCTATTTCCAGTTCACCATGACAATGCGAGAGGTAAGACCTTGACAGAGTTGCTTCTAATCGGTAGGGGTCTAATTATCATATTATTTCGAACTTTTCGCCGAAATTTTCAAGGTATCACACCAGAAATTATTTTCACTATATATTACTATAGAAGGAAAAAATCAGTTTACAGAATTGATACCGAATAACGCTGTTGGAAATGTTCTATGTTACCTATTTCGTCTGCCGACACCGGAAAAACAACACCCTACGCGGCATTTTCGAAAACAAAATTACCCGCAAACAAGACTACCCTCAAATCCACGTGTGTTTTTTACATGTGTGTAAACAGCCGGAGTGCACCTCAGGAAGTAGCCTCAGCTACCAACAGCAAATAGTTCCTTTGTATACACTTGGTTATTTCAACAAATTACACAAAATTTCCTAATCAGGGGTACAAAAATTAAGAGAAAAGAAGAAGAGGAAATGAGAAAAATCACGCAAGGAAAAAAAATATCGCTTTAAATATATGAAATTACAATTGAGTTCATTTTGATTGGACAATTACCGGTGTGATACCTTCAAGCGATGCAGCTGGTAAAACAGAAAACCAAGATGGCGGCGTGATATACCTTGTGAATATTATGTTTACAGAAGACATTTTTTTATATATATATTTAAAACGTCGAGTGCCTGTGTATGGGGCTCAGTCAACGAGTGCGTTTTAAATGAAAAGGTGTTGAGCTTTTTACTTGATATTGAAATACGAGCCGAGTTGCATTAATTTCACCGTTCCTACGACACAACTACTTTTCAATGTCTCCTCCAACACAATGCAGCATAAATCCAGTAACCACTTGTTCTCTTCCTTTATATCTTCTGCACAGTAACTGTACTTGACCAGGCTTGGATTTCTCGAAAAAAAATCTCAAACTTAAGTTTGAGTTTTCTTTTATTTGAGAAGTCAAAATTTATGTTAAATCTCAAGTCCAAGTTTCGACTTAAGTTTCTTTCGAGAAATCCAGGCCTGAATGCACAGCCGTTTTGTTGTTGTTTTCATTGTTACATAGATGTATTCCTACGCGCCCTTTCAAAAATGCTAATTCAAGCTTTTTGATAGGAGAAAATATTTGGTGGGTTTTTTTTTTATTTTTATCTTAAGGTAGAGACGGATAGCAACCACGTGATCAGTAAAAATCGTGTATATTCACGTGAATTTATTTTCCGGAATTCCGTACACCGTCATAGAGTAGTTGAAAAACATAAAGGGGTTCCGAAAGTACAAGTTGTTGCTGTGACTGACTCGATGATTGAGGGGGTCGTCTCGACGAAAGATAGAGACAGTTGGCCATAGTTTAGATTAGGAATACGTCAATGTAATAATAGTGGACCAAATGTTTCGTCCGTGCAGAATGGCACTTTTTACCTCACGACCATGCATAGCTGCGCTACGTAAACAATTTTACAAAGTTGTTGATGTAGCGTGATCGTGATGTCTGACTCCGAGTGCTGCGAGTTTCAATACTGTTTATGTAGTCATTGAGAGTTTAAACAAAGTTTCTTCTGAGAAGAGGGATTCGATGGATGCATTCAACGTGGACAACGAGATTATAATTTCGTTTGGTAAGTGAAAAAATATGGCAAATTAAATTTGTATTCAACCCACTTTTCCTCTGCTATTTCACAACGTGATTTTATAATAACATCTATAAACACACAACTTGGAGATGTTTCATTTTCTTTGCATTTATGTATTCCATATGTGCCCAAAATATAACTCCTACATGCTCATGTAATTGTAAATGAATATCATGTATATGCCACATTGAAAAAAATAGGGCTCTCCCAAGTTTTTTTTTTGGGGGGGGGGGGGGTGTTGCACTAAATTTCTATTTGGTATACATGATAGTACTTATAATATCTTGAAATTTCATTGACCTAAGAGATATTTCAAATCTGGGGTTTCATGTTTCACACAAGCATGCAAGTCTACAATTTAAAATTTTAATATTTTGTAAAATCACAAGCCCTCTCATAGGCAAATGTATGTATTGTATGAACGTAAGATATGTATGTCCTTCTCTTGACCCACACTTGGTAAAGGAGACATGTCTGATAAATCTAGAGTTGACTTGTTTTGATATTATTAGAATGAACTGGCAGTTTATCGTATGAAAACATATCTGTCATCTCATATTGCAATATGATAATCATGATGTTTATTCACCTCATTAAGGGGGGGGGGTGTGTATTGGGTATGTACAGTTTAAATAGAAGTTAGCTATAACAATATAAAGTAAATAACAATCATTCAGATGTACTACTACTGCAAGCGTTCACATTGCTGCAACGAATGTGACAGTATTATTGAAAAATTTGCCAATTACATATATAGCTGTTCATTACTAAGAAAAGTTGATTTATCATGAACTTGTAAATTTTATTTTTCATCTATCTTTTGGATAATCACTCTTTTATGATTTATGTATATGAACTTTGTATTCTTTGTATGCCCTCTGGGGAGTCTGGGCCCAAAATTGGAAATAAATTACTTACTTACTTACTTTAACATAGTGTTACATATGTAATACTGATTTCAGACAAGATTTTAAAAATTAACATAATAAATGTAATTTTCAATATATCAGTATATTAAAGTTCACTGAAGATGCATTGAGACACACATTTTAAAATTGACATTGTCTGACACAGTATAATTAATGATTAATACTGACTGTGCAAATATTAATTATGATGATTTTTCCCCTAAGTGTCATCCTAAGGACCAGTGCAAGTTGAAATGGGCTTCGAGTCAACAACTTCAACAGCAATTTGCCTTGAAAATCAGCAAGAAAGGTACAGTATTTTCTAAGATAATTTTTTTTATTTTAACACCAGACATTTGTAAAGACAATTCTTAGTATATTAAATAATCATATTCATCTTTTTTTCAATATTTGAATATACAGAATATATTTTAACAGGTACTTCATTTACATTGATGATGTCATATCCCCTGGACCCCACAACTTTACAGGTTACAGAGAAAATTCAAGAACTTCTGCACAATGTGGGACTTGGATAGAATCAATAATGTATTTGTGAGCCCAGATATATTGTGCATTGGCAGTGCAACATACTAAAGTGTGAATTTAATTGAAAACAAGTACATGTACTCATGTATACTATTATATGTCTTTCTTAAAGACAATAATATTGCATAAATGTAGATGAAGTGTCATTGTTGATTATTCTAAGTTTTTGATATATCAAAATCAGTAAACATTTCTAAATGAAAATAAAATACCAATTTTATAATTTTTAATCAGTGTGTTTGAATTTCTCATTTTCTACCCCCCCCCCCCCCCCCCCCCCCCCCCCCCCCCCCCCCCCAACACATTCAGTGCATATATATCGTGAACTGGGAGAAATTAGAAATAGATAATGCAGTATGCATGCATTCTGAGTTATCCAATAGCGAGTTTTTGTTTCAGTGTGAGACTACAAGTAGGACTCATAAACTTATGAAGATACATATATATTTGTGAGAGCAAGATAGCTGATATGGGCCTCGAGATCCATGGGTCGAGCCACGGGGGTGGTCTAGAGGTTAGAGCATTCGCCCCGCATGCAGAAGGCTGAGGTTCGAATCCCGGCCGCGACAGACCTAAGCCGTTAAAACAGGTAATGGAAGTTCCATTGCCAAACACTCGGCATCAGGTGTGAATGTCACGGGTCCTCGGATATGACCTTAAAAACGGATTCCCAGTGTCACAGTA
Source organism: Ostrea edulis (assembly GCF_947568905.1). Taxonomy (NCBI): domain Eukaryota; kingdom Metazoa; phylum Mollusca; class Bivalvia; order Ostreida; family Ostreidae; genus Ostrea; species Ostrea edulis. The sequence continues at coordinate 17,176,652 of NC_079168.1, forward strand.
GGTGTGGCACGCTAAAGAACCCTCACTGCTCAATGGCCGTAAGCGCTGAGCAAAGGCCTAAATTTGAAGCCCTTCACCGGTCTTGGTGACGTCTCCATATGAATGAAAAATGCTCGAGAGAGAGAGACGTTAAACAAGATACAATCAATCAATCCATGGGTCGCTTGGGTTGAAATCTTTCTATTGATATTGAATATAAAGTTGTTATTTAAACATATTTGGTGCACTATGCTGTATAATCATATCAATTTCTTCAAATAGGTAAGCATGTCTGGTTATTGTAGAAAATTGTATGAAAAATAACTGAATATTAATGCAATCATTGTGAGTGCAAAAAGGTCAATTGCAAGAGCACATACATAAATGCATTGGGTGATTTAACGGGGGGGGGGACAACCTGCGCGAGCCCCCCTAAAATTTTCAAGTTTAAGGTAAATCGTGGTATGTTGTTTAGAAAAATGTATACGATAAAAGAATCAATAATTTCCTCCACTCTCGGAGAAATAAATGTCTGAAAAAACGTTTTGATTTATTGAATTACTTTTAGACCCCTGCCTCATACAGTCCCCCCCCCCCCCCCCCCCCCCCCACCCACCCCCCGATTACAGTTCCCGATCCGCCCCTGAAATAGCTTATAGAAACCTTCTTATTGTCATGTTCAATTCTCAGAGGTAATTTGGGATCGAATGCTTAAACATTTTAAGTTATTAAAAAGTCAGTTTATCTCTGCTGGCTAAATCCTTCTTCTCAATGCGCCGAGTGCAATTCATGATGTCTATGTTCCTGCTCATTCTTTCTCCATACCATGCAGTATATTAAAGGGGTTGGGATGTAATGGAGACATTTGTTTTAACAAATATAAATTGTATTTCTATTTTTTGTGGGGATTTTTATGTGGGAAAACTCTAATATTAATCATCAAATGTGATGACGTATGATAAATTTATATTCTGAGTGTAAGTGCACAAAGGTCAACAACGAGAACTACAACAGAGTATAAGCTAAAATTTGAAATACATACTTTCTGTATTATATTTATTAATTTAAAAAAGGTATTACAAATAATCTTCGAATTTCAGCAAGCTTTTTTTGATGGATTGTTTACAACATCTTTTAATAATCCTTTTTCTTACGAAAATGTGTAGTTTGTAAAAAGGGGGTGGGGTTAGGAATTTTTTGCTAGTTCCATATTGAACCCCATTATGGTGTATAATTTTTTTTCTTATATTTAACTTACTAATAGACTAACCACTTAATGAAATAAAATAAGAAATTTGATGGGTAATTTTTTTGCAGCTAAAGCAAAAGTATGACCCTGTGTGCAAATATTGTGCACTATTTTAAGGTGATAGGCCAATGTAGCTTTGTTGAAGTAATGTTGTTGCATGTTAACAATGATTGCTGAACTTGAAATTGATGTGTAATATACAATTATGTGAAAGGTTGTTTGAAACCATATACGACAAGTTATGATCCTTTTTACAATAAAAATGTTATAGCTCTATTTGTATATTGCTCTCTACTTATTTTTCTTCACTTTTTACGCTTTGCAAAGACTAAAGAAGGTGCTATTAAAATTGCCATATTTCTCAAAAACAAGGTCGATTACCAACATTGATTTTTTAATATGTTTTATATCAAAGCTTCATCATAAACATATATCGAAATTAAAAAAAATCAATGGTTAATTTTTTTAGCATCAACCTATCAATCTCTACCTTAAACGTAAAATTGGACGGAAAACTTTTTCATCGATGCGCTACGCGCATTGATGAAGTTTTCCGTCCAATTTTTTGTTTGATACATGCATCAAACAAAGAATTATACAGTAAGTTTCATTTCTTAATAAACTAAAAAGTAGCACAATCTTCGATTACAACTAATGAAAACATCAAACACATGTGTGTAGCGTTTCTTTAAATACCAGAAATGTGAAATTTCCAAAGAATACGCGCATGATTCAAACATAAGTAGAATATAACCCCCAAATAGGATCCATACATACAATGAAAAAAGAAAGAAGAAACAGCATAAAAATGAGTATTAACTATGATCAACATAATATATGTCACAACCATGACAGCATCGTATTTTGGATTCATTAAGTACATTTCATATACATCTTTTCGAATGATAATCAGTATTTCCGATAATTAGTAACCGATATATATTCATTTGATAATATGAATTAAGCGGCTCACTACAAATTCCATCTCTATCAATACTTTACTTAACCACCTTAGACCTTATAACATTTGAAGAAGAAAAATTTCGCGAGGCATTTTGACGGAACTTTTATTTTTTAAAACAACATCCAAAGTTACGGAGGAATGCTATACCAGAGAATGGTGTAAGCTTTTTGGCAGCATAGCATTCACAAATATTCATCAGACCACATGAAAGTTAGGGTAACTGGGGTCAACAATTGAGACGTCACCAGTTGTAGGTGAAGTACCACAAATTTAGACCCTATGGTTAGCATTCAGGACCTCAACAGTGAGGGTTCTTTATCGTGCCAACGGGATTTACACATGTATCAGGAAGGGATAAAATGCAACGGAACAGACCAGGATTCTAACCTGGGCCCCCTGAATCTCTAGTCAGGTGCTCTAGCAACTGACCTATCTGGCCACCGGCGATCGAACCCAGCTGACCGCTACATTCCTCCCTCCTTAAGTGTCTTCGCCATCAAAGACGCACAACCCAAATTCTTTTGCCCCTGGCAGGACTTTTACCTGCAAGTTCAGAGGTGGACAACGGCACCAACTGTAACAGGAAGGGAGAAAATGTAACGGACCAGACTGGGATTCGAACCCGGGCCTCCTGAATCTTTAGTCAGGTGCTCTTCCCACTGAGCTACCCAGTCCGATATCCACGGTCCGTATAGCCTTAATTACTACATTCCTCCCTCCTTAATTTGTCTTCGCCCTCCAAGATACACTCAACAGTTTCTTTTCGCCCCTGGCAGGACAACCTGCAGTGCAGGAGTGGTCAATGGCACCAACTGTAGTATATAGGAGAGAGGAGCAAATCGTTGGCAATCGAACCGCGATCTTGTCTGTTGCATTTTTTCCCTTCCTGTTATATTTGGTGTTGTTGACAATCCAGGTTCGAATCCTGGTCACGGCACCAAATGTAGTATATATATATATATATATATATATATATATATATATATATATATAAAAGTATATAAAAGTAGCCCCCACTTACGCAACTTTAGTTTTGGGCTTTCTTGAGGAGAAACTATTTACAGAATGTAAATCAGCTTTTGGAAAAGAATTTGGCCTGTATATTGAGAATAACTGGAAACGCTATTTGGATGATTGCTTTATTTTTTGGACCAAATCTTTACAAGATCTACAACACTTCCACAACATGCTAAATCACCTACACAATAACATACGATTTACAATGGAAATTAACGAAAATGAATTACCATTTTTAGACATCCTGATTGTAAAGGAGGGGGTGAAAACCATAACAGATCTCTACTACAAGAATACAGATTCCCATCAATATTTGATGTTTAACTCATGCCATCCATCTCACACCAAACGAAACATCCCTTTTAACATGGTCCGGAGAATTTGCACAATAGTAATAGATGAGGATCGCAGAAATACAAGATTATCTGAACTTAAGACATTTTTATGCAGACAGAAATACCCACCAAAATTAATTGAAACAGCTATACAAAAGGTTAAAGAAACTCCCATCACAGAATTGCGAACTACTAAACAACTTGAAGAAACCAACAACAAAATTCCTTTCGTTCTTACACACAACCCGAGAAATCACAACATATTCAAAACAGCAAAGCAGTTATTCCCTATTCTTCAACAATCAGAAACATTAAATGACCTCATTCAACCCACGGATATACTCCACAGCAGACGTCAACCACCAAATTTGAAAAACATTCTCACTAAAGCCAAATTTACATCAAACCCCGAAAAACCAGCAGTCTTCAAATGCGAGGATCCACGATGCGGTACTTGCCAATTTATACAAACCGGCCACTCCATAACTTTCAAAAACGGAATGAACTTCAAAGTAAATTTAACTATGACGTGTAAATCTAAAAATCTACTTTATTGTATGACGTGCCCTACATGTGGAGAAAACTATATAGGACAAACAGGAACCAAATTGGCTGACCGTGTTCGTGTACATAAACAACAGATCAGAGATCCTACAATAAGAAACACACCGTGTAGCGGCCACTTTGATTCGTGCGGGGAAGGCAGTTTTTATATTTTCCCATTTTACAAAGTAAAAGAGGAAAATGAACAATTACGCAAAGCCAAGGAAAACTATTTCATAAAACTGTTTAAGCCGAAACTAAACTGTTAATATTTTTACTTCATGTTATTTAACATGTATATTTTACATAGAATGTCTCCTTTAATGTACAGGAATTTAGAGGCGCTTAAAACTTATAGACGGAACTGTTTAAAATATGTCTGTATTTTTTAAAAGTGCTTAACATTAACATTGTATAATGTTCTGACGTCACAATCATGACTGCATTATGTTTAACGTTGCCCACATAACGTCACGAAGATGACGTCATAATGGAACTTGTTTACATTGTTTAAAAATCTACTGACGAGCCCGCAGGGCGAAAGCGCTATAGATAAAAGTTTGAGCATTGGATTTTATTTTTTTTTTACTTTATTCTACCCCGATACCAAGAAAAAATAATTTATTGAATATATATATATATATATATATATATATATATATATATATATATATATATATATATATATATATACATGTATACATGTATGTATATATAGGAGAGAGAGAAAATATTTTCGGCTGGACAGGGAATCGAACCCGGCTTACCGCATAATTAAAATTAACTCGTAAATAACCACTTTTACTCCAATAAAAGAATGTTCAAATTAATTAAAAAATATTTATAATGTGACATATACTTTTCAATTCTCGTCTGAGTTTTTCTATGTTAAATGCATAAATAAAAGGGTTTACTACGGAATTTAAACAGGAGAGTGTAGCGACTATGAAGAGTTGTTTTTGTGTTAATGATTCAAAGAATGACGCGATGACCATTGGGCCTGTACAAATCAAAAGTGCCGTGATGATAAATCCAATTAGTTTCATAGAGCCAAACAATTTCTTATTCATGTGTTGCGTCAACTGATCATTTCCGGAGTAAGGTAGTGTTGTCATTTCATGGGATGTATTTGATGAATTTCCATTCTGATTCGCCTGCCAAGCGAACGTTCTTCTGTATCTTTGACGCATTCGACAAATAGTTAAGACGTAAAAGACAATTATCAGCGTTAATAGCAATATTGTCATAGACTGAAAATAAATAATCATAATTGGGTAACGCTTGCCAAATACACATTTGAATTTGCAAAAAGGCAGTTTTTCTGCCACATGACGATAATGAACCATGGATATGTTAAAACCAAGAACAACTAGCCAGAAAGCGATGTAAATAGCGTACTTCCGGTTGTTCTGCAGCAATTTTTTATCCAAGACTGATTCCGATATTTTGAGATATCGATGAAAACTGATCAGAAACGTTTGACAAAAGGAAAGCGTAATACTGCTGATAAACAATACACTGGTCATCACACATGGTACATAAAAGGTAGCCCATTGTGGTGTAAACAAACGCAACCCGCCAACACACATGCTCAATCCAAGAATCAAATCACTGATAGACAGGCAGAGGACTAGATTGTGGTGTGTGTTTTGTCTGAGTTCTTTGCTGACGATGAGAGTTAATAAAACCACGGCGTTAAGAACGAGGGCGGTTCCTCCGATGAGAAATGCTACAAGAGCCGATAACAAACGCCATCGATCCTCCGCTTCTCCTTTTGTAGTGCCATTCCAAACCGCCAGCATACTTCCCGTCGATGTTTCGTTGATTACGTATTCCAGGCACCCAGACATCCTGCACTACAAGCAGAATTACTACAATTAACTTTTGTTTAGATTTCAAATGTTTTGTTATTTCTATTCAATATTTCTTTCCATGAGATCAACAGAAAAGCCTCAAAGTAAAACACCAAAAAACATTAGTTGATAAAGAATAATAATTAATTTTAAAAGGGGGGCAAAAACCGTAAGGGAAAATGCGTCATCGTCATTATAACGGTAATCCCGTAAAACTACATTGTCTTTTGACTAAATATGATTAGCTTAGGAATCCACAAATAGAACTACCAGTATATGTTTTGAAGAAAATAATTCAAGTTGAAGGTCTTTTCAACATTTATATAAGGATAAATATTTGACAGACATGCGAGCGCTAGTTCGACTTCCTCATAAAAGACCGTTTAGAATAGCAGAAGAAAGGACGTAGAATTGCCAGGAAATGGTTGTTAATAGCGATTGCGTTTCTTTTCGACATGACCATTTGTATGTATACGGAAGTAATGAAGAGAAGATCACATGCTTTAAAATTGATAATGCGTTTTATAAATCTTTTTTTCATTATAAGCAATCATTTGGTAATGTCACCATTAAACATCTTTTTTGAAGCTACTGCTTTTTTTACTTATCAATGTGTAAGAAAAGGGTTACATAGGCTACCTTGCCAGTCACCTGATCCTTATCCTCATCCTTGTATATATTCACATGATAAAACGCTGGTTTAAATCAATTATATCTAGTTGTAAGATATATTTTGCATACATGTGCGAGGGCTGTTCGATACGCAATGTGTATTGTACGATATCTCAAAAGTATTCGACTGAAATAGTGAAATGAACATTACATCCCTTCAAAGTATTCTCCGCGGTTTGAAATACATAATTTCAATCTCTGAATCCATTTCTGAAATGCGTCACGGTATGCTGATTTAGGTAGACCTTTGAGGCACTGACAGATGGCTGAGCCAAGGATTTGTCAGGACTTGTAACGACGACCAGATAAGAACTTTTAAAGTTTTGGAAAAAAGAAAAAGTCACATGGGGCTAGATCTAGAGAGTATGGTGGGTGTGGCACGACGTTAACCTTCTCCGACTTCAAAAATTGCTTCACAAGCTCAGATGTACATGTATGTGATGGAGCATTATCATGAAGTAGACGAACATGCTTAAATACTGACACAGGGCATCGTTTAGGATAATATTTCTTGAGCTTTTTATGTACAGCATCTCGGTAACACCGACCTGTAACACTTTTGCCCTTCGACACCGGAATTTGTACGGCTATACCATCACAGGAGAAGAATATGCAATAACGAACCTTCTTTGTGCTTATGGTTGTTGTGGCAACTACAGACCTTCTACCGTGTTTAGTTAGCCATAAATAAATAAATAAATATCTATTCGGTATATACATACATACACACATACATAAATACCAAGGATAACCCATGAAAGCTCGAAAGCTTATTTCCAATGGGGTCTTTTGATGCACGGGTATTTGCGTTAGGGGGTCATTTATCTGGGAGGAAACCGGAGTACCCGGAGGAAACCCACGTGTCCGAGTGGGCAACCACCATACCCTATCACATACAACCACTGCCGATCACGGGGATCGAACTCGGGTCGCAGCGGTGAGAAACGAGAGCGATACCTCTGCGCTACCCGGACCCATATTTTGTTTCCAATTTTTCTTACTGGTTCGAAATAGTGAACCCATGTTTCGTCACCAGTAATAATGTTTGCAAATTGTCTTTGATTGAATTTGGGAATCATTTTGAGCAATTGCTTAGCGGTTTGTACTCGTACCCGTTTTTGGTTTTCTGTCAATATATGCGGTATCCATTTGGCAGAAATATTTCGTACTTTCAAAATACGCCCGCGAGCGATATGCCAACAGCTTCGGCAATATCACGAATCGTGTATCTGCCATCACTTTCAATTATTTCCTTGACTTTTGAGACATTTGCCTTGCAATCACAGATCGGCCAGTCACAGATCGGCCAGATTTTGCTGCATCTTTGACGGACTCTGTGACAGTCAGAAATTTCTTTCTCCACCTACGAACTGTCTCATACGATACCTTATCAGACCCATAAACTTCCCCCAATTCAGGAAAAATCTGCATTACCGAATGACCGAGTTTTGTGTGAACTTTCATATAAGCTCTAATTTCTTCAATATTCTCAACCCGCTTCCCAACCTTTTTACAACCATTTTTACAACAGTGGTCAACGACTGGTTCTATTGAAATGACTATAAATTTAAAATAATGTGGAGCTGAAGGCTCGTGTTTATACCGTTGGAAAGGTATTCAATAGAGCTATTCAAGAGTACCATCATTCACAAAATCATGCAAAGCACTATCAAGCTGTGGTACAATAGACATTACATATCGAACAGCCCTCGTATATGAATTCCAATTCTGCTTATGCTTTAGAAAGGAACAAAGACTAACGTCTCAAGTGCCACTTGACATACCACAGGATGATTTCTACCCCTTCACACGTACAGAATTTACCATCATATCTGGAGGATACTACGGACTACATGTACTTTGTAAAACTCCCAATCTCCGATTCAATTCCCTCATAACTATGGATGTCACGTCACTAGATACACTTACATTCCACATTACGAGGGTATCGAGACTTGCAGAGAAGTATGGACTAGTAGATCCCTCCAAAATCCTTCCACGGAGTCACTTACTTAGCTTCTGGAACATTTTCTCAAATGCATGTTCGATAGTGATTACTATCTCAAAATAAGTGGCACTACTATGGGAATCAAAATGACACCCTCTTATGACAACTTATTCATGGAAAACTGGAACTCAATCTGCTAATGAAATCACCCTGTTGGGTCTAAGTCGGGAGTGCTTTCAAACAGACAAAACAGTCTCAACGATTTTCAGGCCTTTGGCAACTCATACAAACAGTCTAAAATGGTGGAAATATCTTATTAGCAGAACACGTTCTTAGTTACCAATGCAACGATGTTTGATAACCAGACAGAGTTTACTCCTCACACCAAACCCACTGATTCTATTAATATCATGTTGACATCCACCCCATGTATTCAAAAGTGCACTAAAGGTTTAGCCATATGATTCCACCACATATGTGGTGACAGAAAAGTGCTGAAATGTGCAATCAGCAATTGATATGCCCAGGCAAGACAAACAGAAACAGTGTCATTTAAAGTCAGAATTTCGCAAATTCTCTGCCTATTATAATGATCTAATTTGCAAATAGAGCCTTTGACTAGTTTAAAGGCTGTCTGACGCGTTTCATACCAATTGTAAGGCCCATCGTTACTAATTTTGACTACAGATTACTCCGTTTACCTGATCAATTTATATAGGACTCACGACGGATGTGACAGGTCAATAGGGCATGCTTCTAGTCACCCGATTCCACCTCTGGTGTGTCCAGGGGTCTGTGTTTGCCCTGCTATTAATTTTGAATTCTTTATATGATTTATGAAAATGATCACTGTTCCTATCTTTAATTTTTCCCAGTCTCTCTTTTACTATAAAGTGATGATGAAGAGCAACAGGTTCTCCTTCATCACTATTTTACCATCATGTCCTTAAGAACCTTAACTGCATTCTAAAACAAAACATTTGTTCGTTTTACACAACGAATGACAAAAGTCTTCAAAACGCCGTGCATGGCTGTCTCTATATAAGGACATGGTGTTGAATACTAAACTAGATAATTTAATGCCGAATGGAGGCCTCAAAACTTGCAATGTTCTAAGATGTTTTCTATACAAACATGGTTCTTGCATCGAAACCGTAAGCAATCCTATCACAGGCCGCAATTAAATACTTGTTGATTTGTCCTGTAAAACCAATAATAGTAAACATCTCATCAGTAGCAAAGTTTGTCAGACGGTATCTAGTAACAGGAGAATTCCACAGACACATTAATAACCACCTATCCAACATCAAAACAAAAATACTCAAGGAAGTAGTTGGGGAATATGTACTTCATACTTGATGATGGATAAAAGAAGATGACAGTCTTCGTTATTAACCACGGTCTTAGTTGGTCAGATGCCAAGAGACGGGCAAAGAAAACTTTTGAACTGAATCCATTCCATCCTAACGGCATGGAGAGGTTCAATCACTATATGTTTATGCAAAATCTGTATTTCATTAAACTTTATGCATGCTAGAAATATATCTTTTACAGGAATTTTATTCACTGGGCGTAATAAAAAAAATTGTAAACTATTTGATACTGAAAGCGTTTACATTTTCTATGAATAATCATTTATCTATACATGTATTTTAAAAAGTAAAGGTAGAAAGGAATTATGAAACTACAAGGGGCATCCTGAAGTAGCAGGGAGTCAGCATCCCCTGTCGATCATATGAATGTAAGGCCTGACAGAACCATATAGATCTGCTGAGGGAGTGGATAGATTCAACAACTATTTGCCATCAGGCATCTCTATGTACGAAAGTTCATCTGCAAGCTGTTGAAATGTGTTCAAATGCATTTCTTTAAAAAAAAAAAAACAACGATGACAAATTGAATATTGAAGAGGTCAACAGTCTAACTACAAATTCTCAAATAATGGAATAGGAATGTACATGTATTTAATGGTTACACTTGTTGAGGACATCGATCACATCTAGAATGAATCCACGTTTTTGAAAGTTAATGTATGAGAAAAGATGGTTACAAAAGATCTGTTTAGTGGGGTTGTTTGATTCCATAAGACATAGGCGACCAAGGAACTGTAGTTTTCGTTAGTATATGCAAGGTGAAGATAACAAACAGTGATCAATCTCATAACTCCTACAAGCAATACAAAACAGTAAGTTGGGCAAACACGGACCCCTGGACACATCAGAGGTGGGATCAGGTGCCTAGGAGGAGTAAGCATCCCCTGTTGACCGGTCACACCCGCTGTGAGCCCCATATCCTGATCAGGTAAACGGAGTTATCCGCAGTCAAATCAGTGTGCCAAGAACGGCTTAACAATCGGTATGAAACACGTCAGACAGCATTTGACCCAATGCGAGGTTGTATTGACGAACTAGATCGTTATAACGACCATAGAATTTGCGAAATGCTGACTTCAATCGAGACTGTTGAAATCCCTGTACCATCAACTTCTTTGTCAGTAGCTTACCTCGATTTAAAAACTGACTATACCCAGAACAAGCTCTTGCATATCGAATCAGTTGAGATATATAAACACCATATGCAGGTGATAATGGAATATTGCTACATAAATGTGGGAAGTTGACGATGGAGAGGCTGAAATCATCCCGTTTGTCATACAGTTGAGTTGTCAGTTTGCCGTTAATGTGTACTTTCAATAAAATATCTAAGTATGAAGCAGAAGTGCACGACTCTGTGGTGTCCTTTATTTCGAGCTCACAGGGATATATCAAATTGACATATGAATGAAAGCTATCATTGTTAATAGACAAAACGTCATCGATATATCTAAATGTCGAATTGAAGGTCACAGCAAGAGATTTTTTCTTCTCACGTAGAAGTTTTTCAATAAATTCTGCTTCATATGAATATAAAAACAGGTCAGCTAACAAAGGAGCACAATTCGTGTCCATGGGAATTCCAACAGACTGTTGGAAGACCTGATCACCAAAGACCACGAAGATATTGTCAATGAGGAACTCTAGCATATTTTTTATTTTAACTTCAGAGTACTTGTGCGTGGAATCAGAGTGGTGTTTAACAAAGTACGTTTTTGAATGACTGATCACTAGATATGAATATTTCCGTTTTCCGTTTTTGTTGAGGAAGCAACTGTCTATGATGTCAAAAAGTCTAGTCTTTAATTTATCGTGAGGAATGGTCGTGTATAGTGTTGAAAAGTCATAGGTTTTAATGCTATTGATTTGGGAAAAATTCTGTGATTTCAAGTTTACTAAAAGTTCTTTAGAATTTTTTAGAATCAGAAATTAGAATTTCAGAAGCTATTGGTGAAAATCCAAAGAGTGACTCACACATGTCGAGAGGTAAAATCAGGTGCCTATTAGGAGTAAGCATCCCCTGTCGACCAGCCACACCCGCCGTGAGCCCTGTATCTCGATCAGGTAAACAGTAATCCGCAGTCAAAATCAGTGTGTAAAGAACGGCCTAACAATTGGTATGATACAGATCAGACATCATTTGACCCAATGATAGGTCATATTGGCAACCTAGATCTTTATAACGACCATGGAATTTGCGAAATGCTGACATCAACGAGACTGTTGAAACCCATGTAACATCAACTTGTTTGTCAGTAGCTTGCCTCCATTTAAAATTGACCATACGCAGAACAAGCTCTTCAGTATTGAATCAGTTTAGAAATTTACATCTGTAAACACCATATGCAGGTGATAATGGAATATTGCAACATAAATATGGCAAGTTGACAATGCAGAAGCTAAAGTCATAAAGTTGAGTTGTTTACCGTTAAAATCTATGTTAAATCTAAGTACGAAGCAGATGTGATCGGTTGTGTTTGATTTGGGCTCTTATAAGTAACTTTAGACATCCTTTTTGTTTTGTTATTTAATTCTATAATTTTGGTTGTGGATTTCCTGGATGTCGATTTCAACTTTTTCTTAGATTCTCAATGCAAGGTGAAGATAACGAACAGTGATCAATCTCATAACTCCTACAAGCAATACAAAATAGATAGTTGGGCAAACACGGACCCCTGGACACACCAGAGGTGGGATCAGGTGCCTAGGAGGAGTAAGCATCCCCTTTTAAGTGTTGATCGCAAATATAGATTGGAACCTAAGGGGGAAAAAACCTCTAGAAAAAATGCATAGTGAATCTATGTACCTGCGCTCGACATAATGTTTATACTCACAAACACAACTAGAATAAGTATACGTCCTTGTCTGACTCGTTTAAATCAGCAGATAATTTGACCTTTCACTTTTGTTTATCAAGTCGAGGCAGTTGGAAATCACATTGCAACTAGTACGTCCAACTAATCGGACTTGTTTTATACTTTTATACATTTCTATGACCAATCTAATAACAGTGATATAGTTTATTGCAGGGACTAACTGGGAATTCTTTATCGTGCTACGCCTACCTTGACATTAGACCTCCGTTTTAAGGTTATATTCGAAAGACCCGTGACTGCTACTTCTACTGACCGATGCTTGGTAAGTAAGTTAAACGTCTTAGGTTTGACGCAACTCTGGGATCGAGAATCGAACCAAGGCCGTCCAGTTGCTAAGCGAGCGCCTTAACCACTAGGCTAGAATTTCTTCACATTTTATTTTGAAACTCTTTTGTCCTACGGAAAGTGGACTGAAAATCTGACAATTTTAATTGTTACCGTACACATATACTGTAGAGGGATGTTTGGAATGAAACTAGGATGAGGGGATGTTTGCTTATTTAACAGATTTAAAGACAAAACCAATACAAACATTTGATTTGATTTTTATCGAATAACTAATTGAGAAGAATATAATTTTTTTATTTCGAAGGAATAAGAAAAGATGAAAAGGGTGTAAAATAACGGTAATTTAGGGCGTCACGTGACCTCAAGTGGAGACCCGAGAAGCAGAGTAAAGTACATTTGGGATGTGATTTGGTCGATCAGCACAACGATGGATAAACTGATGGTCTAGTTGAAGTTGGAAACGCAATTGTTCAACACAGATTTCGTCATAATTTTGCAAGTTCTGGAAAGGAACAACGACATGTTCATCGTCAGACTTCGTGGCTGTAGCATTTACTCTGAATTCAGTTTTGGTGAAGTGATATGTACGGTGTTCCATTGTGACTTAAACTTTGATATATCTTTTTTTTAATTGGCATACTCTTAATGAGTTTAGTTGCAGATTTTAAAAATATTAACAAATAGCGTTTTTAATTTCCATAAATTCAACACATTAAATCTTCTATCTGAGTATCTTAGACGCATGATTTGATGAGATATTCATACCATGCATCAAATCACAGCGAAATTTGGACTCTAGTACCTATATCTTATTTGCAACCAAAACATCATTTTTATCATTCACCCACACAAATTATATAAAATAATTGAGAGTTTGTATCAGTTTAATGGTGAAATTATACTTCATATGAAGTGTTTAAACGAGTCATTTTGGTGTAATGAGCCACCTTGAATAAATGTATTGTCATTCACACTATACATGATACCTAGCATAGCCAATACGGTTCAATAACACTGAGCTCCAAACACTTACATTTATACGTTAAATCCTTAGATCCAAACACCACGAATTAGATGTGACTGCCTCGTAGAATCCCTGGTTTCTGAGTATATCTGACGCCTTTATGCCTGATAATATGACTTTAACACAATATGCCTTTTCAATATATATATAATTATACGTCAGTGGTAAAAGGTAGCCAATGATTGGATACACGATACTAATATACCGTATACTTATAATCAGTATACAAATGTCAGCGAATCACAAACGTCAGTCTAATTAATAACTGATTATAGTACATTGTAAGATCAATATGAATTCCGTTTGATTTGAACAGTAATATTTTACATTTGCTTTTATTTCATCTGATAACAACCCCTCAGAATGTCTCTAGAAAGCATTTGGTGGCCTAAGTTCTTCCGGTGATATATGAATCCACAATTTTCAAGGGTTATGTCCCTTGGCTGTCAATATTTTATTAAAGAATGACTCGATACGTGTGCAATTACTCGTATGTACCCAGGTATAAAACATTTATTGAAACAAGGTATGAAAATCGTGACCGTCTAGGTCAATCGGAAAAGGGATAGGCGGGTTACTTATTAACTCGCCCTCGTGAACACACACACACACACTATAATCCAACAACACTCAACATCTAAAGTGTCGGATCTAATAGTAGATACGAGGCCAAATAAAAAAAGGATATAAAAAGCCCTAAAAATGACCAACGACACGAACAACAGTGAATTGTCAAATATTCGGGACGACCTGTCGATAAAAGCAATGAACTTTTAAACAGCTGTTTAATGATCCTAACTGCCCAATGAACTCTTAAATGAACATAACTGCCCAATGAACTCTTAAATGAACATAACTGGGCAGTTATGTTCATTATTTAAGAGTTCATTGCTATTTCTGTGCTTTATATAAAATATTTCAAATGCAATGTGTATCATGTATGATCCTCTTAAATGTACGTTAAATAACTGTATCCCATTTCCATTCTCAATGACCGTGTAGCGTGTGACAGCGTGGCGAGAATTCAATCGTCATCAAAAGCAAGTTGTTTTTTTTTTACTTGCCTAGACGAGCGGTCTAGCGCGCTGATTACATTCTGCTAGGAGATTTGGTTCCGCGGGTCGTGAGTTCATCCCCGGGTAGAGGCGGAAATGGGTTTCCAAATAAAGTAAATTTTTCTGTGCTTTAGATAGATAGATAGATATCCTAATGTGAAAAATTGGCTCAGTGTCCGGTAAAAGATTAAATAAAATATGACAACACGTTGTAAAACGTACAAGCGCTTTCATTTTTGAAAAAATCTGCAGACGTTTTACAGTATGAAAACAAATTAGTAACAAATATTTATTTATATACGATAATCTTGTCATTTATATTTGAAAATCTTGATTTATATCTAACACAATTATGTATATCTTATATCTATATCAGCACAGGGGTTACGCCCGTTTTGACCCAAAACTGGTTACGAGGAGATTCGGGTGAAAATGGGCTTAACCTCTGTGTTCATCACACTACAATTTGATTCACACTTTTATGGATTTCATGAATATAAAAAAAAACATAAATGATGTAGATCAATTCATTTACATGATGTAAATATCACGTTTGTGAGAAAAGAGTGTATTAAAAACATGCTATATTCGTCTTCAATTAACATTAACAGCAAAATAATAACTCAACTTTATGACAAACGGGATGATTTCAGCTTCTCCATCGTCAACTTTCCATATCTATGTTGCAATACATATTCCATTATCACCTGCATATAGTGTTTTTATCTCTCAACTGATTCGATACACAAGAGTTTGTTCTGCGTATGATCAGTTTTTAAATCGAGGCAGGCTATAAAACAAACAAGTGATGTTACAGGTTTTTTTAACAATCTCGTTTAAAGTCAACATTTCGCAAATTCTATGGTCGTTATAATGATCTACTTTGTCAATATGGCCTATGATTGGGTCAAATGCTGTTTGACGTGTTTCATACCAATTGTTAGGTCATTCTTGGCGCACTGATTTTGACTACGGATTACTCCGTTTACCTGATCAAGACATATGGCTCATGACGGGTGTGACCGGTCGACAGGGGATGCTTACTCCTCCTAGGCACCTGATCCCACCTCTGGTGTGTCCATGGGTACTTGTTTGCCCCACTATTTTGTATTCATTGTGGGAGTTATGAGATTACTCACTGTTCGTTATCTTCGCCTTTCATAAAAAACACAAAAAAGATGCTACACACAGGAGCCAGTAGCGTTATCAACATGATTGGATGAAGTACATTCTTTCTTTAGCAGTGATATCGACTGTGAAAGTTTTAATCATGACCGTTGAAACGAGCATGCTAAGTAGTATCCATATTTCAGGTGCCTGTGATGCTTGAAAAGTCTAGCAAAAATCGTCAATTTTAAAGTTGAATTGGTCATGGTAGCCTGTAGTGATTTGGGCGCTCGCTTCGCAATCGGGAGCCCCAAGGAAAAGTTCCAACAGACAGACAAGTCAGTGGAGGACAAAAATGAAAACTGAAGGAAGCTGCTAAACCGCTCCACCGAAGACATCCTACCTTCAGAAAAAGAACTGTTTTTCAGCGGCAATAACCGTCGAAGGCAGAGATCACGAAAGCCATTATGATTCTGTAAAATGGGAAGGCTGCAGCTAGGATTGGATGATATTCCAGCAGAAGCAGAAGCAGACAGAGACAGCTGTCAACATGTTATAAAACATGCTATACAGACCTTTCAGCAAGATCCGAGAGGAGGAGGAAGTATCGGTCCAGTACATTGGACAAAAGGAAGCATCATCAAGCTGCTAAAGAAAACAGATCTCTCGGAGTGCAGTAACTACCGAGGGACCATGCTCCAGTCAACACCAGGCAAGGTTCTCAACACGTTTCTACTGGAGACGGTAAAGGAGGTTGTCAATCCCAAGCTCTTGAGACCATCATTGACTGTCGACGGAACGAATCCTGTGTCAACCAGATCATCAGCCTGGAGCGGAACTCCCCCTTTCATTAACTTAATATATTATGAGAAGTACGAAGACAGTGTAAAAAGCTTAAGAGAAACACGCGGCACAAAAGAGTCCCCGAAAAGAGCCTCTCCCTCATCCAGTGCACCTACCAGGACATGAGCTGTCCGAAAGTTTCAAAGCTTAAGACCACTACAACAGGCTGGGAAAAATTAATGGTATACAGTGTACACTCTGAACGCAAATAGTTGACATGGACTTCAGTGACGACTTAGAGCTCCTGTCGTACAACCGCAGCCAAATACAGGACAAGACCACTTGCCTAGAGACCACATCAGCTGATACAGAACTCAAGATCAACAGGAAGGTAAGATAAGAGCAGTCTTTATCAACCTAAAGATATTTGGGCATCTGGAGGACTAAGCAGGAGATTCGGAACCAAACTCCGCATCTTCAGCTTCAATGTGAAATCAATTCTGCTCTACGGATGCGCGGCATGACGAAAACACATACAATACAACAAAAGATTCAGACATTATTGGACTCCTGTTTGATACGCGTCTACAAGATCCAAGGACATTGAAGAGAAAATCCTCAATGAAAAGATGTGGGAGTGAGCATGACAGGAATCAGTGACCAGGCAGATATTGAGGAGGAAGTAGAACTGGATTGGACACACAGTCAGTAAGCCAGTGTCCAATACCACACATAAAGCCCATACCTGGAACCCGAAGGAAAAGACAAAGAGAGACTGCCTCAAAGCAACTGGAAGCACGGCACTGAGGCGGAGATTAAGCAACAAAGGAACAAATGGAATGCAATGGCTAGCACAGTCCAGAACAAAGTGTGATGGTGTTGGATC
Source organism: Ostrea edulis (assembly GCF_947568905.1). NCBI lineage: Eukaryota > Metazoa > Mollusca > Bivalvia > Ostreida > Ostreidae > Ostrea > Ostrea edulis. The sequence continues at coordinate 17,194,604 of NC_079168.1, forward strand.
GTTAATAGTCTAAGTTCCACCTGAGTGTCCTATGGAACAGACTGGATGCCCTATGAAACATAGTGAGTGTCCTATGGAACAAACTGGATGCTCTTTGGAACATAGTGAGTGTCCTATGGAGTAGACTGGATGTCCAATAATGGCTTATATGGAACATGCTGAATGTCCAATGGACAGACAATCCCATGGGAATCCGGGTTAGAATAGGTCCTCAGTACCCCTTGCTTGTCATAAGAGGGGACTAAATGGGGCGGTCCTTCGGATAAGACCGCAAAAAACGAGGCACCATGTCACAGCAGATGTGGCACGATAAAGATCCCTTCCTGCTCAAAGGCTGTAAGCGAAACTTTGCAGCCCTTTACCAGCGATGGTGACGCATTTATATGAGTGAAAAATTCTCAAGAGGGATGTTAAAAATGTATGTACTTAGATATTTTATTGAAAGTAGACATTAATGGTAAACAGACAACTCAACTGTATGACAAACGGGATGATTTCAGCTTCTCCATCGTCAACGTCCCATATTTATGTAGCAATATTCCATTATCACCTGCACATGGTGTTTATATATCTCAACTGATTCGATATGCAAGAGCTTGTTCTGCGTATAGTCAGTTTTTAAATCGAGGTAAGCTACTGACAAACAAGTTGATGGTACAGGAGTTTCAACAGTCTCGATTGAAGTCAGCATTTCGCATGTTAACGACCATGAACTCCTTCCAAAAAACCAGTTTGCATATCGCCGTTTTTATTCTTGCAAATCCGCTCTGTTGAGACTCGTGAATGACTTATTAGATGCAATGGAGAAATGGGAAGTTACGGCTCTCATAGCGATCGATCCCAGCGCCGTGTTTGATACAGTGGATCATCAAATACTTATTGATGTGCTCAAAAAACAATACGGTGTTACTGACTCGGCTTTGACTTGGGTCGATTCACACGTACGGCCGCGTAGTTGCCGAATGTGCATTAATTCTACGTCTTCATCACTGCGTCATTTACAGTGTGGTGTTCCGCAGGGGAGCTGCTTAGGTCCATGGTTGTACCTTACGTATGCGGGTACATTGTTCGACGTTATTCCTCCGACAATTTCAGTCTATGGATTCGCGGATGATCATACTGCAAATAAACAGTTTAGACCTACCTCCATTCACAACGAAACCAAAGCCATCCGAGAACTTGAAAAATGTGCTGAAATCATTAACGATTGGATGAATGCAAATAAACTGAAAATGAACACATCAAAGACCGAATTCATTTTATTTGGTAGCAGGAGGCAATTGGATATATGTAGCACAAAAGTTATTAACATTAATGGTGATGAAATTGAACCAGAACGTTTATAAGATACTTGGGTGCATATTTAGATGAAACTCTCAATTTTAAGGAACATATAAAAAGGAAATGCCGAAGAGCTATTATCAATTATCTTAGGATTAAAAGTATTCGCAAATATTTGACAAAGGAAGATACAGAAATTTTGGTTTTATCTTTAGTAATTTCTCATTTGGACTATTGTAATGTGATTTTATACGGCATAGCACAGACTGAAATATGTAAAATGCAAAGAATCCAAAACATGGGTGCGAAACTGGTATTAAATCGTAAGAAAGAACATGACCCACAATATGCCATTTTTGGCCTACCAAATTTGGAAAAATTAAAGAACACTTCAGAATAAATCAAAGATGATATTTTTTATCCATAACATGAGCCAAGTTGTATTGCGCAACCGTTTCCTCACACCGGATGTTTAAAGCACTCAAGTAAATGCCCAAACCTACCGCGGTTTGACGTTTTCCGGGAAAATCGCATAAATTTGCCAACTTCAATCTATAAATTCACATGGGCCGCATTACTCACGACTCAATTTTGTAAACTAAAATTAAAATGCAAAGTTAGATTAACACTTTCCATTAAAAAAATTAACTCGTAATCAATGCGGCCACGTCGAAAAAAAAATAATAAAACAAAATTTGCGACGTCAAAAGTGTCGTCTGGAAACGTCAAATTCCACAGAAGAAGTCATACATCTAACGCAGTTGATACGACTTAAAAAGAAAAATCAAAGAGGTGAGTTTTCATGTTGTTAATATTTATTAAATATATAAAAATCAATATCTAAGCGAGTAAATATGATAGTCATGTATTGGTTTACATGGTAAAAAGGTACATCTGTACAAGGGGAGGGGGTGTTAGACCTATCGTGTAAACTTACCTGTATGTTGCATGTAATATATGATATATGTATGCTTGTTCGTTTGATTCCGATGTCCGTTCCGGTGGTTTTAAATGTACCGATTTCCTTACCTTTTGTTACATAAATTCTATTGTTTGAAACAGAATAAATGTCCGAATCAAACGTACAGTACAAACATATACGGTATAGCCCGGCCTATACCCCAGCGTACATTTCAATTAGGCCTACATAGGTCCAGCATGTATGCAGTATTACGCAGAGATGTGCGATATATTTACAGACAGCATGTTCTATATTGTATGAATTTGTCCATCGGTTGACACAATTTTACAAATCTTGTACTTTTATACAGTTCTCAGTTTCAATACGATATGAAGTCTGCCAACGTCATAAATTAACAAAAGTCCGGATATTGCTGGGATTACGGCATAATTGACACACGACTGTTAGCTTTATCTATTTTATATTAGTGCTTCAGAAATTTAACCGTACGATATTCATGTATACAGCTGAAAAACCCGGCGAATTTTCTTTGTTTTGTTTTTGTATTTGAACTATTTAAATCTGTAAATTCATAAGTCCCGTGTATATGCTTTGGTTAAAACCTATAAGAACACACAAAAAGATTGTTTTTAATTAAATCAGTCACTTTAAATACATATCAAAATATATCTTGTTGAATAATATTTAACATAACTTGCGTTGAAATGTAGAGCATTCACATATAGTTGTTTACTTTTTTCGATTGAAGGGCAATAAATCTAAAAGGAAAAACTGACTGGTGGTGGATCCAAGTTTCTTTTTCGTTTCGTTATACATTATATATATATCAAACGTTTTAAATGATTTTTTAATATTTATTTTGTGCTATAGACAAGATTAATGTTGAAAAGATATGTTATAAATGTTCAAACAAAATTAAATTTAAAAAAAAAGGTGAAACAGCAAAATTTAGCACCCCCCCCCCTCACAGGAAAATGAATCACAACACAATTCTATTGATCATTTTCCTATTATCTATATTATTTCATTTATGGAGATGTGGTAATTTTGCAGCAGTTTTCCTTTAGGATTAGGAAAAGATTTATTTTTTCTTTAAATAAGGGAATGTTAAATTAATACATCGTTGTAAACCCCATATCCCCTCTATATTTCCCACTGACATAATCAACAAAACATTTGAAGATACACATTTTCAGTTAGTGAAAAAAAAAAATATCAAAGGTTTTAAATACAAATTAATTGATTTAGAATTAGATTTTAGGAAAATAACCTATCAATAAGTTTTAACATGAAGACAAGATTTTCATCCAACCAAAATTGTATTTCAATTATTTGAAATAAATATTTCAGATATGCCAGGGAGTGGCCCCAAACATTTCCTCTGTTTCAACTGTCCACGGAGAGTAAAATCAAATCACAGGTTCAGGATTTCAGATAAATATAGGACAGTGATCACCACCCTCACAGGGAGGAGACCTTCTGAGCATGATTGTTTGTACAATAGATGCCAGTGTATGTGTTACTCCCGTATTAAACAGAAGAAGATTAAGCCGGTTAGGACACAGGTTCAAGACAGCCCAGCACCATCATCAGCAGTAGCAGCTATTCTAATTAGTCCTCCTTCTGTATCACTCCCATTCCCATGTACATCAAGAGGGCACGCTTCATGTTGTATCTGTAAGCGACCAGGTCCAAAGCTAGTTGTAGTACCCTTAGGAGTAAGACATCAAATCTTCATTTCTAAAGAGGTTATCATTCCTGCCGGGGCTCGCTGCTGTCCAAAGCATCTACAACAAGACATAAAAGAACTTGAACCTATTGCTGACAACACCATGTTCAACAAAACAGGAGTGGCAAAATTAATCAAGTTTTTGAGATCTGAAGTTTTGAAAAAAGAAAAAATAAGGTTGGATTTTGACAGCAGTGTAAGTCTAACGGACAGTGAGTACCAGAATCTCCTAGGAATCCCTAAAGCTGCGTTTGAGGACTTGCTGACATATGTTGAGGGAAAAGTCAAGGTAACTCCAGTGAGAACTATCAGAACGAGTTTGGCCATTTTCCTGATGAAGCTCAGAGGTGGAAAATCCAACTGTATCCTCTCAACATTGTTTAGGATATCCAAATCCAGCATTTACAGAGCAGTAAAGACAATTCGCACAACGTTAATGAATGGTGGATTTGTCACTGGGAATCTTGGTTTTGGCCATGTGACAAGAGAGAAGATAATTCAAGAACACACTCGACCTTTAGCCCAATCCATATTTGGTGATGCATTGTCCCAACAGGCAATACTTGTCCTTGATGGAACTTACATTTATATCAATAAAAGCGGAAATTTTAAGTTTCAACGACAGTCTTTTAGCCTTCACAAAGGGAGACCACTTGTGAAGCCAATGATTATTGTATCGACAACAGGCTACTTCATTTCTGTTTTGGGCCCCTACTTAGCTCGCAACAATGACGCTACCATTTTGAACCATATAATGCGCAGCAATATCGAGGACATACGGAGCTGGGTCAACGAGAATGATATCTTTGTGGTTGACCGTGGATTTAGGGATTCTTTGGATTACCTCCAAGAGATGGGAATTTGTGCCAAAATGCCTACATTCTTAAGAAAAGGAGAAAAGCAAATGTCAACTGAAAATGCTAACACCAGTCGATTAGTGAGTAAGGTAATGCCAGATAAAATACTTTTCAGTTTACATATTTGTTAAAATTTTGATTCATTTAAAGATTTTTTAAAAATCCTCAAAAATGTATTGATTTCTAAGACTATCTGAAACTTTTCTATACTTACACAGATTCGATGGGTTGTGGAGTCAGCAAATGCTAGGATTAAACAATGGCGGTATTTAGTGCACATCCTACCATCAAGTCAAATACCTTACATCGGTGATTTTGTGAGGATTGCATGTGCCATATGCAACAGGTTAGCAGCATTTTACAAAATTGAGTAAGAGACTAAGAATTCATGATCAGTTTTGGAATTCCTAGACAAAATGAATTCAGTTCATTTTGAGAAAATGAAATATGTATAAATTCATATAGATCTATACATCAATTCATGATCACTTTAGGAATTCCTAGACAAAAAATAAATTCAGTTCATTTTGAGAAAATGAATGATGTATAAATGCATAATTATAGATCTATACATCAATTTCATAATGTTGACTATAAGAATTTCAGAATATCAATAACTATCATTAAATATATGATTGTTGCAATATCCATAATTTCCTTAATCATGAAATATCTTATAATTTTCAGGTACTTAAAACCACTTGTCTGTGGTGCCACCGAGGAGGACCAAGCCCTGGGAGCTAAAATGGTGTACCTCTCCAAGCAAGTGAATTATCTCCAGCACCATGTGGAAGAAAACAAGCTTGATCGGCGTACAGTTTGCTGGAGGGAAGTAGATGACCTGACTGACTTCCCCTGCCTGGATGAGGAACAGCTCCGACTTCTCACTTGTGGTACCTATCAGTTGCGTATATCACCGTCATACGCTCAGGAGCATGTTGAGGGGGACTGCAGCATCCAAGTTCACAGGGAGGATCCAGGTCTTCTACGCATAAAGCTACAAAGCAGGCATGTCTCATCAAGGACCTACTTATTGTGGATACAGTACGATATAGGTGAAATAAAAGCTTGGTACTGTAAGTGCAGAGCTGGTGCACGTGTTGTAGGGATGTGTTCTCATGTCGCTGCTGTCCTGTGGTATCTAGGGTATGCTCGCCATCACAGGGAAGAAAGAATGGGAGTTCGAAACTGGGGGGAGTTTGTCGATGATGCCACACTAATTGATGATTCTGATAGTTCCAACAACGGTGATGAAAGTGGACCAGAGGAGTAACATTTTCAATTTAAGTATTGTGTGTAATACTGTATATGTATTATCTGTACCACTGCATTTGTATAATTCACATGATTTAAACTCAAGTAGTTCTTCAGTAATTAAAAATTATGTTTGTTAATTACAAATACATCAACTCATAGCATGCACACAATGATTTTTAACATGTAGTTTTATTCCTAGAAATCTGTAGAATATGGAAACTTGTGCTAGACAATAGATTTATAACCTTTCTTTACCAGTGATGCATTTGTTGACAATGAACAGGGTATTTGATTTTAGCAGAATAAATACTTATTATATAATATTACTATTATGATACTTAACTGGTACATGAACAAACATGATTTCTAAGTGTTATTTTCTGTATAGATCTACATGGTACTTCTATTGTTGGGAAGATTCATCTAAATATTATGCAACAGGAAAATATATTTTATAAAAGCAACACCTGTAAATACAGTAATATGTGTTTTAGCAGTGTTTTGTCTGTCTTAATGTTCACTTGTAAGTTGTACATATGTATTACTCTTGATTTTGAGTCAATCCTGAGGACACTTTGATTGTTTATTATTCAAACTGTTATGAAAATATACCAATTTAGATTATTTCTCATTCTGTAGCATTTACAAGCATGTATATACACATGTAAAATGCAATATATTATAATCCAAACATTTAAAAACTACAGAGATTTAGGATGTCAAAGATGTATATATATTCTATTTCAAATATGTATCTAAATCTAATTTTGTGAAATTGATTTTTAAAAAAAATCTATGTTAATGATTTTTAGACCACATAATTTACGTTCTGTCAGTCAAAAATGTACAGTATTGCATAAACACATAAAATGTTGATTAAAATACGTCAGTATCTTTAGATGATTAATACGTATAGGAATATACAATTATTGATAAAGATATATACAGTAAGATTTTGTACAGTATCATTTTTCATATCGTATTTCAGAATCAAATAATAATATACTCATTTTGACCCCCTATATCGGTGTTGTGTTATTATTTATGCTATGAAATCTACATGTGCATGTAAAGAAAAAGAACATTTGAAACTTACTATTAGGTGACTACAGGACTTTTCCTTTAATCAGGTTTCACAGCAAATGCTTGTTGAACGTGTAATTCCGAGTAAATTCGAATTGAACATGTTTTGACGAGACGCGGTGTCAACTTATTTCGTTACCATTGATATCGATACTCGGTCGTTTTAATACCAAACCAAAAAAAAAAACCCCACAAAAAACTATGGAATATGATATGAAACAGAATTGTTCCAATGATTCACTTCTTTCACCATGTAAATAGACTACATACTACATGTATATTTATTCTTCTTCTTATTTCAGTATTTTAAAATTCAAGTAAAAATAATCTAAAAGTAAAGTTGAACAATCACGGCTTTGAACATCATTTCCAAAATATTCCTTATTTCTATTTCCCAAATTTGGTCAAAAATGCTTATAATGATAATTGAATCAGCCATTCTAGCTATTTGAGCGCATATAACTTGATATAATTAGAAATTTATAGGTTCATGTACATTGTACATGGTATTGGAGGTTTATTGTTGTGACGCGTATCCCAAAATGTTAATTTTTTAACATTAAATACCACAATAGTCAACGTCATATTAACAAAAAAGTATAGAATATATGAAAAAAAGAAAAGCATTTCTAGAAAGCCTATATCCCTAAGATTATTATTTACAGAAATTATCAATATCCCAGGCTAGGCCATTTTTCATGGTTCGTGGGTCATGTTCTTTGACAGCTCTAGGGATGCTCTCATTGACCTACATTGGTTACCTATCGATTCTAGAATATCATTTAAATTATTGACCTTCATGTATAAGTGTCATGTGGGCGAAGCGCCATTGTATTTAACAGAACTTTTAACGAAACAGGTACCAAATAAAAAGTTGCGCTGCGCTCAATCTTCTGAGAGTTGCTACATTGTTCCTTTTAACAGACGTAAAACTTTCAGTGATAGAAGTTTCGGAACCATTGGTCCGAGACTGTGGAACAGTTTACCGGCTGAAATAAGACAGTCCAAATCTTTACACACCTTTAAAGCCAAATTGAAAACACCTTTGTTTAGACAGTTTTAATGTACATGTTTTTAGTTTAGTATATGTAGAGTGTGTTTGCATGTATGTGATGTATTGTGTATTCTTTTAAAGCTTTTTATATTATACATGTCTAACGCCATTGAATACTTTGGGTAAAATTAGGCGTTAAATCAAATAAAAACAGTTTCAGTTTCATTTCGCAAATTCTATGGTCGTTATAACGATCTAGTTCGTCAATACAACCTCGCATTGGGTCAAATGCTGTCTGACGTGTTTCATACCGATTGTCAAGTCGTTCTTGGCACACTGATTTTGACTGCGGATAATTCCGTTTACCTGATCAAGATATAGGGCTCACGGCGGGTGTGACCGGTCAACAGGGGAGGCTTACTCCTCCTAGGCACCTGATCCCACCTCTGGTGTGTCCAGGGGTCCGTGTTTGCCCAACTATCTATTTTGTATTGCTTATAGGAGTTATGAGATTGATCACTGTTCGTTATCTTCACCCTGCATGTACATAAAATTTGGACATCCCATACTTAAGGTTTGGTGAAAATATCCCCAGTAGATAAAAAAAAATGCAAACGGATAGACAAATCAAATGATAAAAATACGCTCATTTCATTCTTTAAATAGCTCAGGCGAGCTAAACATTTCACCTTGATACACAAAATATAATCCACTGTAACAATCTTCATGACTGAAATCAGAAGGTGGCCAAAGGTCATCAAGTTTAATTTCACTGCAATGTATTTATTGTAAACTAGGTTCATATCACATTCTCGTACTTGGGGGAAAATCTAGGGAATACAGATATATAACAGTGAATTATCATTTTCAGAATTAGGTTATATTTTTTGCTTAGAAATGATGACATGTAAATGATCAATAATGACTTGCTCAATATTCGTTTTCCTTTGGTAGTGTACAATATACATTGTTTGCATTGTACTTTCACTTTTATGTGAGACTAGTTTTATAGCGTTATATAGTAAACTGTGTAGAAAATAGGGTGACCGGGGACAATACTAAAATGGGGTGACCCTGGGTCCTACTTGAGGGCACGAATTATTCTTCTACTCCTCATAGTGCCTTCTGTGCGAATGCCATTTGAGCTCATTTTCGTAGCTAAAAAAAAATAACGCGAAACTTTCGCGAATAAACACGTAGCTTTCGCGTTTTAACCGAAACTTTTGCGAATTATCTCGTAACTTTCCCGTTATAATGCGAAACTTTCACGAATTATATAACGCGTAACTTTTGTGAATAAACGTATAACTTTCCGTTATATTGCGAAACTGTTACGTTTTAAAGCGTATAGGCTTTGCTTATAAACACGAATTTTTATGGTTTGAATTCGCTCAATATTAAATGAACTAGTATGAAATAATTCGTTCATTACAATGAAGGAAAATAACGATAGACTTGTCCAGCTGTACTTTGTTATTTAATTTTGTAAATGCAAATATCTCTTGATAAATAATTTGACTGCTTTAAATAACATCATGTTATTGACCTTTGATTCTGTTGTACATATTTTGAGTTATTAATTGTCATAATATTATAGGAGAGGCCTCACTAGACAATACTGTATGTTAAAATCAAACCAATGACAAAATTATAAAACAGTAAGAGTTGGTTACAAAGGTTGCTTTGAGAATTATATGGGTTTTTTCCAAAAGACGACAGATAAGGGACATAACCCTTGAAAATTGTGGATTCACCTCAATCGTAACAACTCGGCCATTTCCGTAACCGACAAATTTGTCGGTTACGGAAATGGCCGAGTTGTTACGATTGGATTCACCTATTACCGGAAGAACTTAGGTCAACAAATGCTTTCTAGAGACATTCTGAGGGGTTTTTCATGTTATCAAATGAAATAAAAGCAAATGTAGATTAAGCATTGTCAACCCCATTACATAATATAAATTCAGAGATTTAGTGGTTGATAATCTAATAATTCTTTGAAATTCTTTGACATTTTTAAAAAGCTAAGGCTTGGTTTTTAATGGACGAACTTTATACCCCCGTATTAAAAGCTTATTGTTAGTTAAGCTACATTGGTATTAATCAATTATAAATTTATATGACTTCTACTTTGCATTCAATAAAACTTTAATAGCATATATGCAAAAAGCGTGAATGCGTAAACGTCAGTCTTGGTTCCTTTTACTAATCACGAGTTCCTGTTCTACATTTATAACTAGATTTGTATAGAATAGTTCGCGTTAAATATGTAAAGCGAAAAATATGTACGCGTTTATTCGCGAATGTTTCGCATTAATTCAAAAGTTACGCATTAATTCGCGAATTAATCAAAACAAATGGTTAATGGTTAAAAATTGTCCCCACTCAGCTTGCCTGAACTGCGTACAAAGAATACATTGCCGTACGAACTAGTAAATATTTTAAACTTCCGCTTTCATTTTCAAATTACAAGTGTAAACATGTATTGCATCGAATCTAGAAGATCATATTCTGTACATGATTATGAATCCTAAGGTAAACCGTCAATGATTTGTGGAATTTTTTTTTTATTAATTTCGTTATTTTAAACGCACGTGCATTTCAATGCTGCGTTTTATCTTCTGCTGAGCGGGGCGCCAATTTGTGACAAGATCAAACGTATCCTGATGAATGCTTATACCTGTGCAGTTGAGTTTAAGTACATTCAGACAGCTGTAGATTATGTGCATGGGGTAGAAAGCGAAGTGGGGTGAAATATATATACATTTTTAAAATATGTGAAGTCTTTCATCAGTATGGACACTTTCAGGTGCATTTGTGTCTTAACAACACGTCTTGTTTTATACCACTGCTGAATATTAGAATTTAGCTTAAATATATGCAGAACATGAACGTTTTTATAGATATTGTAGTCCTTGGGGCTAGTGATACCTTTCACTAATACTCAGGTGACCAATATTGGGCCTGTTGTAATCAATAAATGACAGTTTGTTGAAAACAGAGAATATTGTGCATTTAATAGTGTTGAGCATTTTTTGAAAACTAAAATTTTGATAAAAGAACTTTTAAAAATCAATGTTTACAACAATTAACTCTCAATCAATTCTATGATTTTGTATTTTGTTTTGCAGATTTTGATGGTAATGCATTAAATTTTTGGATAAATGTAAAGTACAGAGGGAAAAGATTCTGTTTCTTTGATACAGCATGGTATCTAAAGCATCTGAATACAGGCGAGAATACCGCCCAGCTTCTCTAGTTAAAAACATTCCTACGTATTACGAGTCACTAACGTATCGTCACCATCGCCGTGAGCTTGAGTACGCTCACACACCCATTTCTTGGTTATCAGATTTGGATGATAAAACAGAGGCACCAGATGAAGAAGATATACCTGTTGTAAACCTGAAAATAGATGAGAAAGATGAAAAAAGGGATATGGAAAAAGAAGAGGGGATGAAAAATGAAGAGGATGAGGAGATTAATGACACTGAAGAGGAATTGGAAGAAGAGGAAATAAAAAAAGAAAAATCTGTGAATTATGATGAACAGAAAAAACCGGTTGGAGCACAAGAAAAATCAGATGTTTTGATTGAAAGGCAAACATCAGAGAGTAGGGAACTTACAAAACTAGCTAAGAATAAGCTGAAGAAATATAGCTGTACTGAGAATAAAAACAATGGCAGAATAAAGCCATCTCAAGACAAATACGAAATCAAAGGTAGGGATGTTGTCCTTTTAAATAAGGAATATATTCACTGTTTTGCATTGCACTGAATTCAAATGACAGAATATATAATCTGATTGGAATTCGTTAAGATTTGGTGTCTTTCTTCAATGTAAGGTTTTTATATTATGAGACCTTGGGAGAATGATTATGTTTGTGGAAAGTTTCACAAAATATTTACACTTACCAATGTTTTGTCAGTAAAAACCTTTGCTGTTCATTGTATTTCATTTCTTGGTAAAAGCACTGACCTTTCATGAAAAGCTGACATAAAAACCTAAAATATATGAGTTAAATTAGAAAATGCTAAAAGAGTGAATGTCTAGTTTGTGTGTATGATGTACTTCTTCATAATGATCTTTAGTAATTATACAAATTATCCCATGTTTTCATTGTTTTTATACTCAATAATACAAAGTCAATATTTTTACATTAAAAATAAAATAAATGTCTGTAAAATTTGCAGGTGTACAATTTTCTGTTCACATTTAAATCATGTGATTATTATATGAATCTTTGATGTAGAAATATCACTCATTATTTTTTAGAGGAATTTCTAGCACCAAAAAACGTTGATGAGAAGATATTTGTTAAAAGACCAAGGCGTCCTGACAGAAGTAAACAGATCCTACCTCGTCCCAAAACAGCCTGCTCGTCCTCTCAACCACAGGAGTCTATGACGCGTCCTTTATCATCAGCGTCTCCGAGGCCCTCCTCCTCTGCTTCCTGTGATAAACCCCCTTTTGTACTGTATGGCAGTGGTGACTCCGAACTCAAAACAGGGAACAAAAGAACTCACAATGTCCACTGTTCAACTGATGTAAGTTAAATAATGCTAGTTAATATTTTTGTCCAGATTATGAAGCAAAACTAGTTTATGAATGATGCTTTCTATCTAGCAGTCCACCAGTATATATCTTTTGCTTTGTTTGCAACCATGTGTATATAGATCATTGTGTTTTTAAAAACACTTCTGGGAAGGGGAGACATAATTATCACAGGTTTGGGCCTCAAGACAGTCTGATAATTTTACATATAGAACAAACTAATTCTTCTGTTTCATATCATTCATTCAATGACAGTCAGTTTAGTAGGAACTATGGGCAGTGTAAAACATCTTTCTGGCCTGGAACATTTTCAATTCAAATAATTATATGAAGTACTGCTGATATTGATACAGACACGGTGTTGGAAAAAGAAATTGATTTGAAATTTTAGTTGGATTACATAAATTAAATGTAAATCTTAGTTTCTGTACATTTCTGCGGCAAAGAAGTTCGGTCAAACATGAAATTTGTTGGAATTTCAATTATATTATTCAAAGATGATAGAATATTTTTTTTTACATTTTTGTTGTCAGGACCATAACTTTAAGCATAGGCCATTGATATAAATTTGGTATGTGGGTAAACCATGATAAGACCACTTAAATATGATCCCTATTAAAAAAAAATTTTAAAAACTATGGAAAATGGAAGGGGAGACATCAGTTTTAGTATGCTAAAACAATTCTTTCTAGTTTTACATACAGATCAAATTGTATGTCGAGGCATATATTATTCAGCATACATATCCTTTACAGATACTAATCTATCAGTGCAAGTGCCATATTTTCTAATCATTGTTGTCTTCAAATCCACCTATTTTAAATTAGTGCTGACTCAAAATGGCTTCTTATATTCTCTCTGAGTATGGTGTATATAAGTGTGCAATAATTAAATCTTCAAAGTACTATATCATTGATTTTTATTACTATTCATTAAGCAGCTATAATTCAGCTTGTGTTCATAGTTTTCTATTCTTGGCTCTACGTGTCTTGTTATCTGATGCTTGTTTAACACCAATCTAATTAGAATAAGATCTTCCCTCCGCTACCCAGTTTTCGATATCGAAAACTGGGGAGCAGATGGAAGATCTAATTTTAATTAAATTGGTTTAACACCAGACTTGAGTAAAACAAAGCATTTGTTAAAGAGAGAAAAAAATGATTTTTATATGAGATCTTCACAAATTTTAGTGGTGTTGTGACTATTATCTCATTATTTTACATGATTTCAATTTTTATAGGTCTTGGAATTTTAAAAATCCTTGAATTTGATTTTTGGTCTTAATGAACATCATGGAAAACATTAGGTGCTGCTAAAGGTGGCTCACTACACCCAGAAATAGTTTCACAAATCAGTACGAATTGATTTAATCATAAAAGATATGATGATATACCATAAGTCTATATGCCAAAAAGGCAAAAAATATACAAATTTGGTTAAAAACATGATTTTCAAACAAAAATGATTTCAACACATATGAGCAAAAGACTCTTGGGGATTTGAACTCGAGATCTGCAGTTCACCAGTCCAATGCTTTAACCACTGAGCTACAATGATAGACAAACAAATCGATCGATACAAATAATTTCACAAAACATTTAAATCGCCATCTTGTGACGTGGTGTCGTACAGAGTATAAACTTTAGTGTAGTGAGCTACCTTAAATATCTGCTTTTGGACTTACCTTTCTTCGAAATTTGTGCATTGTTTACGAAAGTTTCCTTGGTTACCAGTACTTTTTAGGCCACCTGAGTCATTCAGGTGACCTATTGCTGTTGGTTTTCGTCCTTTGTGTGTCATCCGTTAACAATTTTACACTTTTAACTTCTTAAAACTACAAGGCCAACTGTTAACATTTTTGGTGGGAAGCATCTCAAGGTAAGACAAATATAAATTGTGAAATTTATTACCTTACCATCCCTGGTGCCTCATTGGCAAGGCCAAATATGCTTAAAAAAGGGCCATATATATTTTCAAAAACCTTCTTCTTTACTCCCAGACATCTGGGAGAGAAACTAAATGCATGGATATATAATGTTCATGAAGCCTTCTACTGAAATTGTGAAATTCATGGCCTTTAGGTCAGGGGTTCATGTCCTACAGCAGGGCCAATATGACCATATAGTGAACATGTATCAAATCTCAAGAAAATCTTCTATACACCCATATATATTTGAGAAAAACTAAATGCATATGGTAATGATGTCCATAAAGCCCTCTATCAAAATGTGAAATGCATGGCCTCTGGGTCAGGGGTTCAGGTCCTTTGCCAGGGCCAATATGACCATTAGTGAAAATGTATTAGACCTTAGAAAATCTTCTTCTCTAATCACATATATATTTGAGAAAAAACTAAATGCATGATTCTGATGCTCATGAAGCTCTCTACTAAATTGTGAAATTCGTGGGTCAGGAGTTCAGACCCTTGGGCAGGGCCAATATGGCACATGATAAAAATGTATTAAAAAATTATTTTTTCTTCTCTACTTTCACAATCATGGGAGATTAACTAAATGCATGGTTATTGAATTAACGGCCCATGGCAGGGATTTATCTAGGTTGTTTTTACTACCGGTAAAAGGTACCTTTCCCCTTTGGCAACAAATGGATACTTCCCCTTCCACATATAAAAACTCCCCTTCATTTGTAGAAACTTGACAAAATTGTATGAGAATTTTCTACCAAAATCATTTTTATATATTCTAAGTCATTTTTTGTAATTGTCAGACTTAGTTACAATATAGATAAAATGAGTTATCAATCAAATTATATGGCTATAATAATTTGTGGATATTATATTCCATGGATGTCCCCCATCCCCTGAAAGCTCATGACTGCATTCTCAAAAATTCCCCTTAAATATAAAATGGGTAGTAACATCTAGATGCTAGATGCTGGATAAAACCCTGCAGGAGTTTGGGGGTTTGGGGGGGGGGGGGTCAGGAGTTGGGGGAAGTAAAAAGTGATTTATATGCTTCAAACTTTCATTTTTCCTTCTTCTGTAAATGAATAGGAATTGTTTGCATATTTTGAAAGATCGTAAACATGTGCACAAAGGAGTCCATTATATTGAGGCTGAAATGCAAATATGAGACTCCCTGTATGGGCTATGATACTCAGATGACTGTTAAGGACCCTGGGCTTCTTGTTTTTAATGTTTTGTTGTCTTACCTAAAAATAATATGATGGTCATAATCACTCATTGGTATTCTGTTTAAAAATATTTTTTAATAGAATTGTAACCTATCAAATTATGAACAACAAAAATCTTGAGGCAGGCCTGCCTTGAAGGACTTCAAAGCCAAAATTGGTGCTTAAATGGGGAAAATGCTGTTTAGGCCAACTCTCAAGATTATATTATATTTCAACATTGTAGATAATAGATTATAGGTTTGAAATGAAAATATGAAAAATTCACAGATAATGTATGACGGAAAATAATTATATTAAAGAAACTTAATACACTGTAATAACAATATGGCATTTTTCAGAAAATTGTTCTCCCTATAGGTCTTTTCTTTCGTTACCCTGAATTGTACTCCCCTATAGGTCTTTTGTTACCCTGAATTGTTCTCCTCTATATACTTATATTACTTGAATCAAAGTACTAGATTTTACAAATACATGTATATTACATGTGTATATTACACAATGATTTAGTAGTGTTCATCTATAGTTTACAACTTCACATGTTTGTAGATTTACCCAGCTGCTGTAAAAGCTAGGCAACAAAACTACATCAGAGCAAAAAAGTTGGAAGACCTAAGGAAGAAAATTCTCCTACAGAAAAAGAAACAAAAGAACATACAAACCACTAAATTCTCCAAGGAGACTACCGCCTGGCACAGCGAGTACCAAAACCAATACCCCACCTACGACAAGGAAGAGTATGCAAGACGACTAAGGGCCCTGGAATTCGCAAGGGCTCGGAAAGTTAAATGTGATTTGTAATAAACTATTAAGGGCTCTGGGATTTACAAGAGCTCAGAAAATAAGTCAGTTGTGATCGGTAGTTGTAAAGATATATAGGACATGGATCTCAGTATATATATATACTGTAATATTTATTGTATATTGTATGGATATAGATGTAGATATAGGTTCTTGTGTGTGACAATATTGCCAGAGGAAGGTCCTGTGTGGCATTGCTACAAATCTGAAAATCATCATGCCTGTATTTATTAGTTAGTGTAAAGTGCAGATACAGGCGAATTAAAGATATTTTAATCTATTTATTATCAGGTATGCTCAGCAGATTTTGTGAAAAGTGATATGTGTTGAACAGCTTGATTAATAGTATCAGAAAGATCATATTACCTGTAGATTTAAACAAGAGAGAGGATAATGGCTACAAGATAGAAATGAAAATGAATACTGTGATAAACTATATATGACAGGTTTTGTTTCTATGAAGTTTACTGTAATGACCGACACTGAGGCCAATAACCATGCAATTTATATATGTAAAGATCCTTTCTGTGTTTTAATGCCTAGAATTCATTATTGTTATAAATGTTATTCTTATAAGAGGCAGATTAAATTATTGGTACCAGGTAATGTTTAAATATTGGTACTTGCATCATTTTTAAATTTCATAGATCTTGAGATTTCAAGCTGGATTATCTTTATATATTAGTTGAATTTTATTTTCCCCAAGAAGGTTTAGAACCAGTTGTTATTTCACACTTGTCTGTGTCGTGGATTAGATGTTGTGTTACTTAGTCCTTAAACGATTTTAGAATTTCTCAGTTTACATTGGGAAATACTTACACATGTACATGTATGTGCATGTATGTGACTGTTTTAAATCTAGATACAATGTATATATTATCTAATTTAATTAAAATCAGCTATTTTTAATCCACTACCGCTTCTCAAGTGGTATCAGATTGAAAACAGCTGATTTTAATTAGATTGTATTTTATCAAATGTAGTTTTGGTAAAGATTCATATTTTATATAAAGATGTGAAATGTGGTAAAATAATTTCTTTTCATGTATTAAAAAAAACTGTCATCATTAAATAAGAAAGTTTGTCGTATCTCCTTTCGAATTAAATTGAGTTTTTCCAGTAGTTTTCAATTTATAGGGAACAGTAGATTTAGTTCAAATACAGCCATAACTCACTATATCAGAGTAAAGAATTAGTTCTAAAATTTAATACAAATTCGGTATTAGAAATGTATAAAGCACTCCCAATTATTCTTTTTTGTGTGTGGTGTGAAATTCAGCAGTGCCATGTAACACATCACAAAAGACTTGCAGGCACTTACCTTGTTTTACCATTTATGTTCTACAACACTCATTAATTCATACAAATACATATATTGTTTACCCACATTATCTCTCTCAAGTATACAATGGTATACAGAAATGTAACAGAAACAGAGAGCTGTAACATGCACATATTACATTTACAAATAATAGATGCGTGACATATCACTTATCAAGTAAAAAAAAATACAATTGTGTTATTATTAATATGAAGTATGGGCATTCTAAATAGGGGAGCACATTTTATTTTCTTAATGAAAGTATATGTACAGAGTTTTCTAAAAACCCAAAAAAAGCAGTGTTGTTGGACATGATTTGTTAGAAAGTGAAAACATTCTTATTTGTTTATAATTAGGTGATAACATTTCATTCTTTGTTTTTGAGCTACAGGTCAGTACATAATGAAATTCATCTCTATTCTATTGTAAATTACAGTAGGTATACATTATGCCCTTGGTATGTTGGTCCAATGCCCACTTTCAGTTGGTAGATGTTGATTGCATGTTCAGAATCTACAAAAAAATTTGATAATAAATCAAGATTTCAAATTTCAGGTTTTCTTTATAAATTCTGTAGTTTAATGCTTTTGGTGAAATTTTAAGCATAGAATGCCAATTTTGTTTGAAATGATCAATTAATGTTAGTTTTACTTTCGCCTTTAACCACCTTGCATTACATGGAACTACGCACCATGCATTACATGCAGTTTGATAGAATTAAACCCTAGAGAAAGTCCACAAGACTTCAAAATGCTTTTAATATTTTCAATCCAATCAATTTTCCCTCTTATATCTTGAATTAAGATAAATCTCAATTTATAAAGTGAATTTGCAATCTTTGTTTCTTTTCCATTAATTAATTTTGACCAGTAGGATATCATGCACGTTTTAATTTCAATTTCCATGCAGTATTGACCAAGTTCGCCATATATCATGAAATTTGATAATGTGTGTAAAAAAAAATTATTGATATGTTTTGGGCTTAGCTGGACTCGAAATGTGTGTAAATCCATGTATCAGAAAGACACCCCTGATTTAAATCCAGCTTAGATGTAATTATACTGATACATCATGCAGGGTTTGTTTGCTACTCGTGCAAGGCATGGAGATGTCATTTGATATTTCAACCGATGTTTATACATAATTCAATAAGGAGTGGTTTGTAACTTAAAAAGTGAATGTAGTAATTACCATAGTGATTATTGTCTTTATCATCTGAGAGGCTTCTTTAATTTTGCTAATACTGTATAAAAACTAAATGTATATTTAGGAAAAGGAGTATCACTGTACGGAAGCCGATAGGTGCCAGGGTATAGAATTGATATTCATTTAACTGGCGACCGCCACTTAATTTATCTGGCGGCTGCTACTTAATTTATACATGGCGGCTACCAATTTGAAAAACAATTTCGTTCATAGGGGCCTATTGCTGAGTAATTATTTTGGAAAGTTTAGAATAGTACGCAAACACATAGCATTGTTTTTCAAAGTACATGTATAGGGACAGTCGGGGAGAAATTGTCTTTTACAATTGTTGACAAGCAGAAAAAACACCTAAAAATGTCTTTTTTGCCCAAACTTTGTACTCCTAAATTGGAGGGAGGGGGCTCCGTTCGTCCTTAATTCATCAGTTCATTCGTTATTACATTTTTACCATTCATTACTACCACCGAAAGAGTGGGGTGTGGGCCAATCCGCCAATTAATCTTATTTCACATGTGAAAATAATTTATTTTGCATCGGAAAATGAACGTTATCAAAAAAAGTGGAGGGTCCGCTCCTTGGTTCTACGTGCCTTATACGTTGGTATATTATTTGCTCGTGCGCGAATTTGTCGACATTTGATATCACAAACATTTATATAACTTTGTAAATTAACAGCACAATCGAAAAACAATAATTCAGTGCTCTTAATTGTATATCACATACATATTACTAAGCATTGGAGAGGGATTGCACCCGTTTCCTTTTGAGAAACTGGCGACCGCCATATAAATCATTTAAATTAAGTGACGGCCGCTAGTTGATTTATATGACGGCCGCCAGTTAAATGAATATTCATTCTACTGTTTGTTACCTTCACCTATTCATCAAAATTGTGAAATTTCGCAACTCAAGGGTTTCGATTCCTGTCGGATCCAAAATGGTCATAGTATTTTAATTTATAATTCAGTATAATATATATTTTGTAAAGTCTTTCATTAGTATGGGTATTTTCAGTTTAAAAAAAAACATTCATCGCAGCTTAGATTTAGCCAGTTTTATTATTTAGTGTGAAAAAAGAACAGAGGTGGGGTATATATAATACGAGAGCAAAGCTCGGTTTACCTTCTTAATGAGATAAAGGTGTGAAGTATACTGGCGATCGATTCGTAACGTGACAGGATGAACAATTTAACACATCGCCATAATGACCGACTTCCTATGATGGAAGCAACGCATTGACAGGAGGTACGTGACGAACGACACAAAATGACACCGAGATAATAATGTTCTACTCAGTATATTCTGTTTAATCCTAATGCTGCGAGGGAAGAATAGGTGTCTTGAATGTGGAAAAAACCGACAGGAAGCTGATAAAAATCAAACGATGAAAACCATGCAATTAGTACTGTCAGTAAAACAGCATAAGTTTCACAGTCACATTGGAAGCAAATACATAGAATTCCAAATGCATGGTAAATATATATAGCAACTGAACTGCCCTTGCATGTTAAAATTCAAATCCTTTTGGCTGATTAGTCTGGCGCATGCCTGATCCAATTTCCGCTACGCTACATTAGGGTCAGGTAGCCTAATGTAGCGTAGCGGAAATTGGGTCAGGCATGCGCCAGACTATTGGCTGATTTGCAAAACAGATTCAAGACAGAAGCAAGAGAAAGGAAAGGGCCTGCATTGTCTTCATTAGCATGACATCATCTCAATCACGGGTGTTAGTCGTTCTTTAACTTAGGCCAATTAAGATTAATTGATAGATTATCATCCCCGCCCGCCCCTAAAAAAAGGGGGTCCACCCCGATTTTTTTTTATTTTTGCAAAAATTACGATTTCAAACAAACTTGCTTCCCAGTGACATGAGTGAATGAATAAAGTCACAGAGTGTTGGTTTTATATCTTCTACCAAGGATTCTTTGAATGTTAACTTGATTAACACTTTGATGATGCATTTTGTCAAATTTTTTTTCTCTCGGGGAAATCCTCCCGGGCCACCCGATCTACAGTGTAGAAGTATGAGGGATAATTTATTATTTTTTGGATTAGCGGAACGTAAAAATGGCAGAGAGAACTGCGCAACACTAATAGATGATTTTTGTGAGAATCAACTAGGACTTCCTTCAGTGTCCGAAAATATTGAACGAGCACATAGACTGGGTGGGCGGAACGAAGAACGGACAAAACCACGGCCCATAGTAGTGAAATTTGCCTCATACAGAATGAGAGAAAAAGTGAGGGAGAAGGCAAACAGATTAGCAGGAACATCCTTCAGTATACAGGAACAGTTTCCAAAGAAAATACAAGAGAAGAGGAAAATGTTGATTCCTATTATGAATGAAGCAAGGCGTAATAGGAAAAGTACGAAACTGGTTAAAGACAAACTCTATATTGACGGAGTCGAATACACCGGTCACTCGAATGCTGATGCATAGGGCAGACAGGAGAATACCCCATGTGAAAATTTGAAAGTAATATCCTGGAATATTAATGGAGGGTTTTCCACAAAAATTACAGAGCAAAATTTCAGAAATTTCATTCTCACATACGACATTATACTTTTGACTGAGTGCTGGCTAGAAAAAAAACTATAACCAACATATTGATGGTTTTGATTGTTACTTTTTCCCTAGACAAAGGAGCAAAAGTATTCAAGGAGGTGGAACAGTTATTATGATCCGTAAAAGTATCTGTAAATTTGTGAAACTTGTCAAAAACCAACACGATTCCATTATATGACTTAAAATTCAAAATGTGCTGCGGAATTTGGATGATGATTTATACCTAGGATGTGTGTATATCCCCCCAAGTAATTCAAGCTTTTACCGACTTTATGATTGTGATATCTTTAGTGAATTGGAGAATCAAATAGTGTCATATCTGGCTAAAGGGAAGGTGATGATACTTGGGGACCTAAATGCAAGAACTTCAAACAAGGCTGATTTCATAGCGGATGATATACTTAACAGCGATATTTTAAGTGAAGTGGCCGAAATGATCACTTATGAGAACGACTGTATTTTGCCGGTTCGAGTCAACCCTGATGTAATACTGAACGATTACGGTTCCAAACTTTTATCGATGTGTAAATCCAGTGGGCTACGTATATTAAATGGACGACATAAACAAGCAATGGACAGGGATTATACATTCATGGGAGCGAGGGGTTTAAGTGTGGTGGACTATTGTATTTCTACCCCGGAAATATTCGAGTTAATAGATAAATTCATTGTCTCCAATTTCACCACTTACTCAGACCATGCACCTTTACATCTTCAACTTAAAGCTGGGAATTTTAAATTCGAAGAGCGGCCTAATAATACCGATTTACCTTTATTTGAGAAAGTTAGGTGGGATGCCGATTCTTTAGAAAAAGCCAAATGTGCACTGATATCGTGTGTGGAATCTTTACAGACAGCAGCTGAAACACCCGATGAAGAGCAACAAGGAACGATTGATTCGTCTGTGGACCATTTTACAACAGAGATCGCGGATGCTATGGAGCCGTTCTTCGCACTGAAATCTAGACTAAACTATCAGCGTAAAATTGCTCACTCAAACGTATCATCGCCTATTGACAAGCCATGGGTAACCACTGAGCTGAAACGAAAATACAATGTCCACAGGAGTGACCTCCGATTATTCAATCGCAATAAAAACTCTGTAAAGCATCAAAATCTCATGCAATCAAAGAAGGAATATAAAGCTTTAGCATCGAAATTAAAAAGACGATACCAACGCGCAGAAGGGAACATGCTTGATAGTATGCGCAAACACAACCCTAAGGCATTTTACAGACTATTTAAAAGGAAAAAGGGACAGCCCAAAAATGTTAACCCTGGTGTCTTCTATGAACACTTTAAGGAACTAACAAGTAATTCGAACACGACTGCGACTACCAACCCTGAGCGTGCGAACGACAATCTCTGTGTTTTTGAAGAACTTGACTGTGAAATAACAGAAACTGAAATCACCGATGCTATCAAACGATTAAAGAGAGAAAAATCGCATGGAACGGACTTGTTGATTAATGAATATTTTATTGAATTTAAAAATGTTCTTGTACCTATCATTCACAAATTGTTTAATCGCATTTTTTCATCAGGTTTCTTCCCTCAAATGTGGTCAAAGTCGGTCATTGTTCCAATACTAAAGAAAGGGGATGTATTAGACCCAAATAATTATAGAGGTATTAGCTTAGTTAGTTGTTTCTGTAAATTATTTACTTCTATTTTGAACCAGAGATTATTGTTATGGTCAAATTCCAATGATGTTATTACCGATGCGCAGTTTGGTTTTCAGCCAAAGCGGGGCACAGCTGAGGCTATATTTAGCCTGAGTTCAATTATTGATATGACATTATGTAAGAAAAAAAAGTTGTACTGCTGTTTTATAGATTTTAAAAAGGCGTTCGATTCAATTGAAAGAATAAAATTATGGAAAAAACTTAGCACTGTTGGCATAAAGGGGAAACTACTCGGTATTATTCGTGTGATGTATGAAAATATGAAGTCTTGTGTCAGATCAGCAGGAATGTTGTCTGAGGTTTTCAAAAATGATATCGGTTTATTACAGGGGGAAGTATTGTCACCCATACTTTTTTCATTATATGTTAATGATTTTGAGATCGAATTCTTAACAAAAGGAATGATCCCTGTACAAATACAAGAATTAAATCTGTTTGTCTTGATGTATGCAGACGACATGGTTATTTTTTCCGAAAGTGCTAATGATTTGCAGAGCATGCTGGATACACTTTTTATCTATACCACAAAGTGGGATCTTTCAGTGAATGTAGAAAAAACAAAAATAGTTATTTTCAGAAATGGGAGTAAAATTAGCAGTAATGAAAGGTGGCATCTGAATGGGGAGCCTATAGAAATTGTTGATAAATTCACATACCTGGGTGTTTTAATGAATTACAATGGAAAGTTTAGCACCACACAAAAGCAATTGGCCAGCTAGGGCAGAAAAGCAATGTTTTCCTTGAAATCTAAAGTCAGCCAAATGTATTTAAACACAGAAACAATGTTATCCTTATTTGATACATATGTTGCAAGTATACTTAATTACAGTTGTGAAGTTTGGGGTAGCCATAGTGCAAAGGATGTTGAAAAAGTGCACTTGGAATATTTGAAGTCTGTACTGGGTGTCAGGAAAAATACAAATAATGGTATGGTGTATATAGAAACAGACAGACTGCCCATGAACATTGTTCGCTGGTTTAGAATTTTTAAATTTTGGTTTAAATTATTACAAAGTGAAAATTGTATTTTGAAAACATGTTACAAAAGTTTACGTGAAGAAGCAGACAAGGGTGGAAAT